>NC_091454.1:103747553-103850053 GCF_027789765.1 Dendropsophus ebraccatus | reverse complement strand
TATATACGACCATGGTCAACACCCATCTGTGAGCAGACTTACTGGGATTCCAAAGACCAGATGTCTACTTACCAGATTAAACCTTTGAAACAAGTCTAAATGACAACCCCTTATAGTAAAACTTGAATATTACCAGTCATTTCAGGTAACTTTTTGGGATCAGCAGCTGTGTGTACAGAAGGAATATGACTATTTCCTGCTATTATATAACTTGTGGGTGGAGTGGAGCTTAGCTGTTATGATGTCTCACGCCTGCTTTTCTGTCTCATTAAAGTAAACCCACAAATACAGCAGCAGTATGGAAGACAGTATAGGCCAGTGCTGAGCACTCAAAGCTTTCAATCAAGCTCTGTCTGGGTGATTCAAATACAGTATACTAGTGTACTCTACAGTCTGTTTGCTTCTGGGTATCTACAATCTCTCTGCCTCCAAACTCCAAAGTAAAAAGGAAGGAATTAAAGGGGTTGGCCACTTTTTGGTAAAATTGCTCAGTGTGCAGTGTATGTGTACTCATTGCACTTACTAACAGCAGCTCCCTGTGTACCTCATAGAGCTAAAATAAGACTCCCCTCCTCCAGGCTGCGCTGTCCTACTCTGTGATGAGTCTGTCCATAAAATGGCTAAGCATGGAGGAGCATGTGACCATGGCCCTCCCGCTGTGTTCTTCATAGGCATATACACTCTCAGTGGAAGACACTAAGGACAGGGCACATGCTCCTTTGTGCTGGCCATCTTATGGACAGAATCACAACAGAGCAGGTTAGCACAGCCTGGAGGTGGGGGGTACACTTACTAATACTGTACACTGAAGAATTTTACTATGATGTAACCATCCCCTTTAAGGAAGGAAGGAAGGAAGATTATTATGAGGGATTATACACAGGGAGGTATTGGGAGATTATGTGCATTACATATGTATGGAGGGTACATGTTGTAGAAAGCATTGTTAAAGGGGTTGGCCACTTTATAGTAAAATTGCTCAGTGTACAGTATTAGTAAGTGTACTCACTGTATATACTGACAGCAGCTCCCTGTGTACCTCATACAGCTAAAATCAGACTCCCCTTCTCCGGGCTGGGCTGCCCTGCTCTGTGGTGTTTTGGTCCATAAGATGGCTGACATGGAGGAGCATGTGACCATGCCCCGCCCCCCAGTGTCCACCACTGAGCCTGTATATGTCTATGAAGGACACAGGGGACAGGGCATGGTCACATGCTCCTCCATGTCAGCCATTTTATGGACTGAAACAAAACAGAGCAGGGCAGCCCAGCCTGGAGAAGGGGAGTCTGATTTTAGCTTTATGAGGTACACAGGGAGCTGCTGTCAGTATATACATTAAGCACACTTACTAATACTTTGTACTGACCTATTTTACTAAAAGGTGGCCAACCCCTTTAATATTTCACCAAACTATGGGTAGGGAGGAGTAGGGAGGTGCAGAAGTGAGACAGAAGGGAGATGATTATTAATTGGGCAGCAGAGTTGAAGGTGGGCTAGAAGGGTGCAATACTGTTATCTGGGAGGCCACAGAGAACAGTGCTGCATTAGGGCCAGTTCACACAGAGTAAAATCAATAGATATGTCAATTCTTTGAGCGTAGAGTCGCGAAAGCGCGTAAGCCGTCCAATTGAAAAAGAGAGCTTCGACACAGAATTCTGCTGATTTTACTCTGTGAACCTTGATTTAGCAGGACTTTGGTGGGTGGACAGTTGATAAACATTGTGTTTTATGAGTTTGAAAGGAGTAGTGAGATTAGGGAAATGACTGATCATGTAAGGGAAACTCAAGATTTTATTATTTTAATTGTATCATACCCAACTGTTACCTTTTAAAAGACAGTTTGAAGACTAAAAACAAACTGGTCTTTATGGCGAATCCCCCACCGCTTGCAGCCCCCGGCCTGGGGCATACATTACCTGCTCGGTGCCACGGCTGTGTGTGAGGCTCCCAGGTCCCATTGGTACCCATCAGCCAATCAGTGCACTGCAGCACTGATTGGCTGATGGGGACTGCAGGAGCCCGGAGCTTAACACACAGCCGCAGCACCGAGCAGGAAATCTATGCTCCGAGCCAGGGGCTACAGATGGCAGGGGGGGGGGGGGGGGGGGTTAAAGGGGCCGGGTTACATATCCGCAGCAGAATGAAAATTCTTCTGCGGATATGTAACCCCATAGAACTTTATCATACATGGATTTGCAGCGGATTTCGCTGCAAACTTACAACGTGAAATCCGCTGTGAATGCGGTACGTGTGAAGCTACCCTTAAACTTGTATTTCTATGGCCTCTTGTCAAAGAGCTAGGCCTAGGATCACATAGTGTGTTTGCACATAATCTCCGCCCACTAGCTCATGTGATCTTACACACGAGCCGCATACACAGCGAGATTTTACAGGTATAGTCTGAATGCTTTTATTTGGAAGTATATAATAGTGTGTTTGACAGTGACATATTTGCTTTAAAAAAGCACAATGATCAATATACAAACAGCATATTTCCACATGTACTTTTCCTGGGATTGCACTTGAACTCTAATCATCTGAATGAGGAAACGCTGCAATAGTGGAAACAGTTTATGGTCAAGAAAGGCACCTTTTCTTTTAAAAAAATGGACAGTTTTTGAACTCCCAGACAACCTATTTAATGCCTAGATTTACTACACAAAACACCATTCCTTAATCTAATAACTATAAAATTTATTTCAGCTTGCTGCCTTCTATTAACAGCCCCCCCCCCCTACACACACACACACACCACATTAATTCTTGCATGTTCTAGTGCCTACTTCTCCCCAAATATCAATGACTTTATACATTGTTGACCACATTGTTTACATAATTGTTAAGGTTGCAAGTAATTATTTTGTTCGGTGGACTGGAATAATGCTTCCCGTATTTTATGTACTCTTTTTTCATAATATTTGATGAAGATAAAATATATATAACATTCATACACTAGACAAATCAGAGTGTAAAACAAAAGTAGGTTGATATTGTAGCTTTTTGCTGCAAATAAAAAAGCATAATTTTCCTATAAGGTAAATATTTTAGAGAGGATTCCTGAAAAGCATTGTATAGGCATGTGAGTGCTGCTTTTTCGACTGTAACAGCCAGGCTACACCTCAAAGTATGATTAGTTTTTATACCTGCTCTGTTTGCTATTGGGGTCATATTTTTATCTTTTGTATTGTTTGATTTCTCCATAATCCATCTCATATTGCTGATCACTTAGTCACCTCTAAGAAGTCGTTTTGCTCATCCCATGGTATCACAATACATTTTCACTATTACTTTTTAACAACTGGCTTCATTGAAAGGATTCTAGTATTACAGGTAATGTAAAGTCCATTAGGTCAGGCTCTTCATAGCATGACATGCAGTAAATTACAAGTGCTTCAAGCAGCTCAGCGAATTACAGTTCATCACTTTGAAAGGTTTTTCACTGCAAGACTACAGATATCAGATCTGGCAGTTAGGATCCAATTAACACTTTGGTCAGAATAATCAGATTGCGTGTGTTAGACTTGTATAATTCATTTATTGCTTCCATGCATCTTCTGTCTGTAGGTAAATTTGTTGCTGTTACTGGATTGCAATGGTTTGAATAAGGACTTCTCTTGGCACTGGATTGTATATCAGACTCTCCTGCACAGTGATAATGAACATCCTCTGTTCCAGCAATCTAGACCGCTTGTTCCATAGCTATTGTAGTCTGAAAAATTGCATGTTTCATAGCAGTTTTGTGCACTGATCATGTCATTATTTATGTGCGGGAAGATAGCTTGCAGTTATCAGAAATGTATTTGGTGTTAAGAGTGCACTTTTCCTCAGTGTGATCATTGTGTATGTTGCATACTGTACCCATATATCGTAAATGACATATGCAATGACATTTACATGTGTACTGTCATGCACAACCATTCCTTGCTACACTGGGCACATTGCTAGCTCTGAATAAAAACCTTTCATTTCAGAATCCTTTTAGAACACACGCCACTTTTTCAGAATTACTAATAAAGTGTCAGTTTGGTGAATTCCTACTGACAAAGCTGTAAATGCCACTCAATACTAATACATTGCTAATGTTAATACAGTACTAAACTTAAATTAATATACTAGTAAACTGGACAACAATACTGTGTGAGTACTGTAATCACACAGTATTGAAGGTTTCATCATGACAGGTATATTTCTGGTACAATTTATCCTGGTAAGGTAAGGCCTGCTATAATAAATTATCTTTAATACTCATTTGTTTCACTACAATTATTCTCCCACCATTAAGTAACATTTAAAAAATACTATACTATTTCATTTACAGATTAACTAAGATGTATGTATTATAATACTCTATTTTAAGTACTTCAAACAAGTATTTGCTTGGTGCTGTCAAGAGAATATAGATGCTAAGGGTAGAAGGTCATGTACATTGTGCTAAGGGGAATCACCATAATCTCTGTTTTTTTAACACATTTCTAATGGTGTCTGTATTTTTTTTTTTTTTTGGGGGGGGCTTACATTGATGACTGCCCAGGAAATATACAATCAACAGATTTTGAAGCAGATGACACTATTCACTGTGTAATGGCTGTGCCTGGTCTCTGCAGCTCAGCTTCCATTGAAGTGAGTGAAAGTTGCATTGCAGTAACTACTACACAATTGTGCCATCTGCTTCCAGACCTTGTCTTTACTTATATGCCAGAGCCATGGCTCTGTCGAATAGGTAATTTACTAGGTGGTGCTGGGGAAGGAGTTGGAACCCTGCTGATTAACATCGATAGGTCATCAATGTCTGAAGTCCCAGAAAACTCCTAGAACTATGTTGAGAGGACAACCAATATTTTCAGTGTTTATAATCCGCTTTTCCTGTACTTTTTGGGAAAACCTCTGGTAGAGGAGAATTAGGGAATTATGGACAATGCAATTCCTTACAACAAAATTATTCAGTTACATGCGCACAACATTTGGTTGTGCTCATGTAACTGAAGTCCTTTACTAGCAAAGCTTCCAGGTCAGAATAGCACAATATTACACTATCTGTTTAGCAAAGCCACAAAAGGGGTCTTAAGAAGTGTAGGAATACTGTATTTTGATTCCATAAAACCGGAGTGGGGCCAGGGGGGGGGGGGGGTTATACTATAGTCTCATAAAACACAAATCTAAGAAACTGACACCAGTAATATTTTTTATTTGCAAAGCCCCTAGAAGGCACAAAAACATTTTTTCTTTTCATTACAAAACTTAAAAAGTACTAGATCTGTAATACTGTCTTTACAGTAATTTTTCTGTTATGTTTCTCCCTTTCCATAGCTGGTAAACATATTATGCAACCTAAAGTACTTTTCTCCTTGACCTTAAACTAGCAGGTGCTATTCTGGGGTAAGGGGATTTTATAATAGATGCATTTCAGCATTAAGTATGCAGATTAGGCCCTTAGACTATAACAGAATGAAGCTGAAACAAAATCATGTCCAATTGTTGTCAAATCCATCTTCTTAGGTCCTTTCAACCAATATGCATTCATAAAGTATATTTGTAAGCAAAAAAAAAAAAAAAAAGCGCTACTTGGTAACGATAATGGCTATAGAACTTCATATAAAATTTATGTAAGCTAATATGAGATGGAAAGCAGTTAATTTGTATTATTTGGCATAAAAACATAATTCACTTTTTCTATATGTTTTTCAACAAACAACCTGCATTTTTCATCTCTAAATAATAAAAAGGTGTAATATATCTGAAAACACAAGTGGCTGGTAAGATTTTTTTTCCCCCGAACAGTTTGATTTCCGAGTGTTTGCAGTTCCTGTTGCATTTTGCTTGTACATGTTTGACTCATGCTGGTGTACCTCATGAGTTACCAGCATGATGCCAAAGCTTAACATTGCTTTTAACTAACACAGTCTTGAAGTTCTCATTCACAAAGTACCCAAGATGCTGGTATTATAAGGATTGAAAATACAACAGGCTTATCATGTATGTTTTATGATCATACAGTGGTACGAATAGCCAAATACTAACAATGAACAATACATATGATGTCTATAATTGATAGCACCCTATTAGTATCCTACAGATGTGTATAGCTGTACATGATTTTATAAATATTAAAAGTATTTAGTTTTACAAAATATATATTTTGATGGGCCTGCCTTTGAATAATATTTTTGCGTATATATTTTTAAAATGTCTAAATATAAGGGGGACATTTATGAAATGTCCCCCCAAGCGAGCGCCAGGGAATAGGTACAGATTCGCCCCTTCTCCCTAGCGTATACCTGCTGTATGCCACGCTTGCCTGATGGGCGGGCTGGAAGAGCTTGGGGGGCGTGAAATGGCGGGGAGGAGGCGTGGCTTCCTCCCGCGCCTCATTTTTTTATGATTTATGCCTGCTCGCCGGGCGCAGGATCGGGCGCCCGGCTGGCCGGATTCACTAAGAGGCGTGCACCTCTTAGAGAATCCTGCTGGGGAAAAGGGGACAGGGCCTCATATAAGACTGGCGTACTTGTACACCGGTCTTCAAAAATCCCCCCAAAGTGTTTTTCTCTTGTGGTTTGTAGTGTAAGTCTGCCCATAGTTTTCGTTTATCTGTTAGCCAAATGTTTGTTTGTCTCACGGCTGTTTCTAGCCTCTATACACTTGCCTATTTGACTTGTCCAAGTGAGGAGAAAGGAGGAAGTCACACCCAGACACCTCTGACCACAGCTTATTTCTCCAAAGAAAAAAAGATTAGGTATGGTAAATTCCAACATGCCAGACACTTCCTTCCTAGACATCTGCCCTTGGGAGTTGGGAGACCCCATACACAATAAATGGATGGCCATTCTCGCCAAAACAGTGAGTTGAGATTACATTAAAGGGGTTATCCGGAGCTACAAAAACATGGCCGCATTCTGCCAGAGGCAGCCCCACTCTTGTCTCCAGTTCAGGTACGGTTTTCAATTAAGCTCCATTCGCTTCAATGGAAATGTGTTACATAACCCCACCCAAACTGGAGACAAGAGGGGCTGTCTCTGGAAGAAAGTGGCCATTTTTGTGTAGCGCTGGATAACTTTAACCCTTTGAGGACCAGGCCCAAAATGACCCAGTGGACCGTGCAAATTTTGATCTTAGTGTTTCCGTTTTTCCCTCCTTCCCTTCTAAGAGCTCTAGCACTTTCAGTTTTTTATCTACAAGGCCATGTAAGGGCTTATTTGTTACAGGAATAGTTGTACTATGTAATGGCGTCATTCATTTTACCATAACATGTATGGTGGAATTCCAAATATATTATTTATGAAGATATAAATTGGTGAAATCGCAAAAAAGAATGCAATATGGTAACGTGTGGGGGGTTCCTGTGTCTACGTAATGCACTATATGGTAACAGCGACATGACACTATTATTCTATAGGTCAGTCCGAACACAACCATATGCAGGTTTACACAGATTCTCTAATGTTATATATTTTTTTTAAATGAAATCCTTTTTTTTGGCAATTAATTATAAATAAAATGGGCCTATTGTGACGCTTATAACGGTTTTATTTTTTCACCTACGGGGCTGTATGGGGTGTCACTTTTTCCGCCATGATCTCTAGTTTTTATTAATACCATATGTGTGAAGATCGGACGTTTTGATCACTTTTTATTATTTTTTTTTTATATATAATGTAACATAAAATCGGTAATCCGCGCACTTTTTCCCCTCTTTTCGTGTACGCCGTTTACCGTTCGCAATGACGCTTGTTATATTTTCATAGATCGGACAATTACGCACGCTACGGTATATTATATGTTCATTTGTTTATTTATTTTTATATGTTTTATTTATATAATGGGAAAGGGGGGTGATTTCAACTTTTATTGGGGGAGGGGTTTTGGGGTAGTGTGTTAGTGTTTTTAACTTTTTTTTTTTTACACATTTGAAGTCCCTTTGGGGGACTTTTACATACACTAGTGTGATTTCTACACTGATGAATGCTATGCCATAGGCATAGCATTGATCAGTGTTATCGGCGATCTGCTCATTGAGCCTGCCTGTGCAGGCTCAGTGTAGCAGATCGCCGATCGGACCGCACGGAGGCAGGTGAGAGAGCTCCGGCGGCCCGTTTTACCGATCGGGACCCCCGCAGTCACACTGCGGGGGTCCCGATCGGTAAGTGACAGGGGACTCCCCCTGTCACTTACACTTAAACGCCGCGGTCGCGCCGATCGCGGCGTTTAAGGAGTTAATGACACGCGGCAGCGCGATCGCTGCAGCGTGTCATTGCCGGTGAGGTCCCGGCTGCTGATTGCAGCTGGCCCCCACCTGCTATGAAGCGCGCTCCGCTCCGGAGCGCGCTTCATAGCGGGAGAAACACCCAGGGCGTACAGTTACGCCCTAGGTCGTCTGGGGACAGACTTCCATGGCGTAACTATACGCCCTGGGTCGTCTAGGGGTTAATCTAATGTGTATGGCCAGCTACATAACTTCCTGAGTGGTCATTAGGGCTGTGTTCACAAATGGTGTTTTTTATGCAGGTTTTTACAGCAATTTACAGCAAAGTAGCACTTAATTATATGTTCTGTGATGTCTTAAAATTATTTGTGTAAATGCAACTCATTGACCGATGGCAGCGTTATTAGATCAGCTGTCTTATTGACAACTCATAGTAGCCAGAGAGCTACAGATTTTTGAGAATCTAAAAGCTGCAATCACAGTATCAAGAGTTTTCCCCACCTAGACCAGCCATTTAATGGGGCTTTCCTGCAATGAACTATTACATTACACTCTTAGATACCTTAAAACATTATTTTTCAATTGCAGCAATTAAAAAGATCTTACTGACAATAGATATTGTTGTTGAATACTTCACATGTCACCCACAAGTGTTTTTCATAGTTTATAGTTTTGTATTTTCAATGGACAAGAAAATTGCCACAAAACAAAGGCACATATGCATTATCAAGTACATTAAAATGCCAAGTATAGGTTACCAAAAGGGAAAGATCAATGTGTCAAATAAATAGTAATTTTACCATTGAATTGTGGTGCACATTCATACTCCATTCACACAGGTATATAGAACATTAGATTTTTATTGTTATTTATTATAAGGTCTGGGGTCCCTCTTTTAACATAGAAGATGATCTGTATTAATCAAGTTTATCCAATGAAATATACAGTAGATCACTTCTTGGAAGGTTTCTAATTTAGGATGATAAATTTCCTTGCATAGAACAGTACTGATTAGAGATGAGGGAACCTCGAGCATGCTCGAGTCGATCCGAACCCGAACTTTCGGCATTTGATTAGCGGTGGCTGCTGAACTTGGATAAAGCCCTAAGGCTATGTGGAAAACATGGATATAGTTATTGGCTGTATCCATGTTTTCCAGACAACCTTAGAGCTTTATCCAACTTCAGCAGCCCCCGCTAATCAAATGCCAAGCGATCGGGTTCGGATCGACTCGAACCCGAACCCGGTTCGCTCATCTCTAGTAGTGATCAATATACGATTTACCATATTTAGTGTGGATGAGACGTGAGATTAATCCTAAACAGATTTCTTCTGGAAGGCAAACTCCTGGGAATCCTAGATTAATGGTTGAAAGACAGTGTCATTTGATGGGCATCCCAAATCATTTATATTGGTGTTAACCTCCCAGTGCTGCATCTTCAACAGATATAATTAGCAAGTTTATATATCCATACCAATCATACAGGGAGCCAAATAAAGTCTATAGAGCTCTGTGTAATGCAGATTACTAAAGATAAGCAAGCCTATAAAACCTGGCTTTGATCTTAACCTTGCTAAAAGTTTGCTTTGCTGTGAACCTGAACCAGAGGCAGTTTGTTTCAACAGAACCTCCTAAAAAAGTAATCCACATGGCAAAAAGGAAAAAAAAGAAGGATCACATGACCTCAGGGTAGCCCATCATGCCTTACAAACAACCAAAAAATCAGGAGGTGGCATAGAGTTGATGTCAGAGCCACTATTAAACCTATGCACATGACTTCAGAAGCCAATTTAGAGATAGTAGGTCACTGGAGAGGATCTCAATGAGATACACTGATCAGTAAACTACATAGATGAAGGTAGGATCACAGACAGATGTACTTAAACTACACTGCATAGAACATTCTGAATCTGTTCTATCAGTGCAAGATCTGTTACATTGCAACTTAGGTATTCCAGTTTTCTATGTAGTACAGTAATTGTTGCAAAAAAGTCAGTAGCCTTATATTTAGTTCACCCATAGCCCTACATTTGGCTGTATTATTCACCTTACCTTTGCCCTAAACAGCTCAAGTACTTAGAGTATTTAGATATATTAGGTGACTTAACAGTGATATACATAAGTTTCAGGGCTATTAGTGAAGTTTGGATCCATACCAAACTTGCCAAACTGAACTTTCTTTTGAAAATTTTGCTCATCACTAATGATTACTAAAGTTCTCCATGTAAACATCTCTACATATTGGTCTTCTTGGATAGTTCTTAGTAAAGATGAGCACAAATTGAGCATGCTCAAGTCTGATCATTCAGCATTTGAATACTGGTGGATAAAGAACTTGGTGCAGCCCTAGGGAATCTGAGAATACATGAATCCGGCCTATTGCTGTATCCATGTTTTCCTGGACTCCCTAAAGCTTCATCCAATTTCTTCATTTACATGTATTCAGATCCATAACAATTGGACTTGAGTATGCCTAAATTGTGCTCATTTCTATTTTTCACCATTCAAAAACAATATGCCCATACTAAGGCAGCTGACTCTATCAGGCCTCATTCCAAATCCTATAAAATGGCATCTGACACAGGTATATAAATTTAACAGGGTGACATCCGGCAAATCTAAGAAAACACTGTATTAGTAACATGACAAAAAAGAAAACAAAATTCCAACTGTAACAATAGCCAAATTATTACTGAAATGTGATTGGCTGCTGTAACAACTCCACTTTTTCTTTTCACTAGTTTTGATTATTCTCCTCCTCTGTCTCTTGCAGAAAAAGTTAACAGGTTTCAGGAGTAGAGAGAAACCTGAGAATCTTATGTCCCTAAAGCTTTATTATTATACCCAGAAACCTCCGAGAAAAGAAAATACTGTGATGTGAAATGTTTTGATGAATCTGACATTGGTGCATACAGTGTAATAATATAATAATTCTTACTAGCATATACATTTGTAACCTGTTTATGGAATACGTTCCAAAGCCTTCTGCTAACAGTTTTATAGCAATAGGAAAACAGTTTAAAATATTCTTAAGCAGAATTTTATGTTATGCCAACCTTTCTAAAATGCAGGTTCTAGAATTTCACACTTAGATGCATTTCAAGTGTAAAATATTAGTCTACAAACTGAATGAGATTTCCACAGAGAACTATTGACAATTTTTCTCTCCAAATACTGTAAATATAGTTGCTGCTTTCCATCAATAAATCACATTGTAAAAGGCAAACATTAAAGGGGTTGTCCAGCGAAAATCTTTTTCTTTTAAATGTGTTGGAAAGTTATATAGATTTGTAATTTACTTCTATTAAAACATTTCCCATACTTATCAGCTGCTGTATGTCATGTGTTGTTTTATTTTCAGTTTGACACAGTGCTCTCTGCTGACATCTCTGGCCGAGACAGAAACTCTGTCTCTGTTTTCTATGAATCCCCATAGAAAACATCTCCTGCTCTGGACAGTTTCTGTCTCGGCCAGAGATGTCAGCAGAGAGCACTGTGTCAAACTGAAAACAAAACATTTCCTGTATGACATATAGGAGCTATGGGAAGACTCAAGATATACAGCCCTATGAAAACTTGATTTTTGCTTTAAAGCCAAAGCAAAGTTGGTAGGAAAATTGTTAAAAATTAGACGTGTACCACATACATAAAATACAGTACTTTTTTTTCCCAATGAAATGACTTACATTACTTCTCCCACATGAATCTGATCACTTCCTGGATTTTGACTCTCTGAATTGTGACCTTACTGTTTGCTGTGCACAATCCCCTTTGCTTGTAGGGGGACAGATTCCCTTATGTATGTCTATGTGAACTTACTTAAATAAAAGAATGACATTAATGCATTGCGTAGGCACATGGCAATGCCCATAGGTCACAATATGTTGCCTATGCGAAGACCCATTTTTCCCTAGGAAGTAATTCCAGTGGGAAAAATATAGCATGAAGCACATGGAGGCATGGTAAGGGACCATACCATACTATGGTCATGTTTACCCTTATCACATATCAGAAGATATTGATCCATAATAATATGTCTCACATATAATGAATGCATGCTGAAATATGGTGTGCAATGTTTGGCAAGGGAAACAGCTCACATATCCTTTAACCTTCAACAAATAATGAGCATGCTTTGTTGTATTGTATAGAAGGAAGAAAGGTATTCATGAACTGGAGGAGCAGGGTAGTGAATAAAATAATTTGATGCTAGAAAAGATTCAATTCTACCATGTCTTGATTGGTAAAATGTTACATTTTTTATATTGTCAAAATGCAACTAATTCCAGATTATTTGTTGAGTCACAATCAGTAGATGATGGCATTCAAGGAAAAGAAATCAGTTTCCCTGCTAATGTAATACACTCAATACCCCCTGCAAATTACACTGACTGCATCGTGCAAACCACATATTAACTAATTAAAAATTAATTTGCCATCATTTCCAGTAATAAATATAAATTAGATGCAGCTAATTACTGCTGAAAATAATTTCAACTATGATGGTGTTATGTCTCTAAGTAAGCAATGAAAATCCGTATCATTTAACAATACCCAAACTGAGCATTGAAACATGGCCAAATCATAATTACCCGGAAATATGCACACATTACAAAAATATTCGGTTGATTGTCTATACACAGAAGTAGTTACAATGAACATTTAAAATGTAATACATTTTCTAAATGCTGTCACATATTTTCTCATATTCTTTACTATTAAAAAAAAATGAGTCTAATTAAAAACATTTGATGTTTACCTGACAAGTTCAAAAATAGGAATTCCTCTCCAATGCCCCTGAGATTAAGAAGTCAATACAAATTTCAAGGTGGTGCTGAACCTATTAAACCAAACATTGTCACATGTCTAACAAAAGCTTCAACATCTCTGTAAAAATAATATACAATACTGCTCCTCAGGAACATAGCTGTATTAAGTACAGAGGTTGTAGTGGAACCTTATCCCTGGACCTCCCCACATACACTATAGGTCCTTACATACTTCTAACAGCCATACACGTTGCTCACAGCAGCTTTGGCTGCCAGAATAAGGTGAATGGGGTTCTCTCAACCATCCACCAACAGATGATGTTGGTGGTGATAGGGGTTGGGCATGATAGAATATCACCACCTGACCCCTTTGTTCTGGAAGAGATAAGCTGCAGCTAGAGCTCTGCCTCAGAGAACAATGGAATGCTCAGCTGTGCCTAACGTTTCTGTGTATGGGAGGACAGGAGGTGGATGGAAGACATAACTGATCATTCGGCCATTAGTTATTGGGGGTGAATGGCCACCTTAAGGGTACATAGAAACTATAGACCATAGAGAGTGATCAATCATTCTGTTGAGATATACAGAACTGCAGATGCAACAGTCAGCTTTTCTAAATTTGTAACCAAGAACGGTTTCTCTAACACCACCAAGCTTGTTTACCTGATGTTACCATCAAGCTGTCTCTCGTGAAGTAAAACTTGAATTTCATAAAGCATGACTCTGGACTGTCTTTATCTACTGCTCTATTCCTTCTGTGGGGTGGTAACTTCTAGACCCCTCTCACTTTGTAATTGGTTTACCTCCTATCATTCTCAGTTAGCTAATAATAATAATAATAATAATATTAATAATATATTTTAGGCTATGTTCATTGAATAGCGGCCGCACAAAACCATGTCAGTGCACACAATGGAGCAAGTGGCTGCAGTACCGGCCGTAATGATCTTTGCAGAGACCGGGCGCTCCGGCGTGTGAACATGGCCTATTTCTGTATGTTTTTGTGTGTGGGAGGAAACCAAAGTGCCTGGAGGAAACCAAGAGAAGATACAAACTCTTAAACCGAGTGGGATTTCAACCCAATGCTAACCTTTAAGGATCTGTCCTTTACATTAAATTGCAGTTAATGGATTGCAATACTCCAGTTGTATGATTTTCACTTGATACAGCCCTTTATTCTGAGTAATAAAGAAATATTCTCCTTTGTACAAAAAATGTATATGGAAGTTACATAATGTGTACTGTTTGCAACTTCCTGTGAGGTTGTGAAAATTTTGTAGGTTGATTTGGCAAATAAGAGGCCTAGAACAAAAATTATAAATAACAATAACCAACTTCCTTGATGACATTTTAATCTTGTTCCTTTTGTAAAAAGATGTTCTGCCACAGCGAGGGAAAACCCCAGTTATTGCAGGACCATTTTTGTGATGTTAGAGGAGATACATATCAATGAACAAGTACTATTCTTCTTACTGTTGTCATCCCAAGGTACAGCAAAAATGTAGAGCAGGAGACTGACCCGCTGAATGTAACCTTTGACTAGCTGGGTATGCTCCTACATACAAGTACACAGGAGGGCACGTAGATCTTATCAGCTGTAGTGGGCCCCTCAGACCTAAAAGGGGTTATCCAGCGAAAATATTTGAACTTTAGTTCAATTTGAAAAAATGGAGTCTTCCTATACAGTACATATCAGCTTCTTTAGTGTCCTGCAGTAAGTGGTGTATTCTTTTCAGTCTCACACAGTGCTCTCTGCCGACATCTCTGTTTGAGACAGAAACCGTCCAGAGCAGCAGCAAATTCTCATAGAAAATCTTTCCTGCTCTGGACAGTTCCTGTCTTAGACAGAAATGTCAGCAGAGAGCACTATGTCCACATAACGGAATCCCAGCGGATCACCTGCCACGGATTCTGAGGCTCACCCACGCTTGGGGATGCTGGTGGACGTGCGCCTCTCCGCTGGTCCCATAGGCTTCATTCTATAGTTTACCAGATTCTGCTGTCTGCCCGAAGAATGAGCAGGATCAATGTGTAATCTGGCAAACCATAGAATAAAGGCTATGGGAGCAGCGGAAATGCGCACGTCCACCAGCATCCGCATGCGTGGGCGAGCATCCAAATCTGCGACAGATTACCATCAGGATTCTGTAGTGTGCACATACCCTTAGACTGAAAAGAAAACAACATTTTCTGCAGGACATACAGCAGCTGATTAGTATGGGAAGACTTGAGATTTTTAATTAGAAATAAATTACAAATCTGTATAACTTTCTGAAACCAGTTGATTTGAAAGAAAAATATTTTTGCTGGATAACACCTTTAGGCTGGGTTCACACTACGTATATTTCAGTCAGTATTGTGGTCCTCATATTGCAACCAAAACCAGGAGTGGATTAAAAACACAGAAAGGATCTGTTCACACAATGTTGAAATTGAGTGGATGTCCGCCATATAACAGTAAATAACTGCCATTATTTCAATATAACAGCCGTTGTTTTAAAATAACAGCAAATATTTGCCATTAAATGGCGGCCATCCACTCAATTACAACATTGTGTGAACAGATCCTTTCTGTGTTTTTAATCCACTTCTGGTTTTGGTTGCAATACCGACTGAAATATACATATACTGACTGAAATATACGTAGTGTGAACGCAGCCTTAAAGTGTCACTGTCGTGAAAATTTTTTTTGCAGAAATCAATAGTCCAGGCGATTTTAAGAAACTTTGTAATTGGGTTTATTATCCGAAAAATGCATTTTTATCATGAAAAAGCAGTTTGAAGCTCTCCCCCCTGTCTTCATTGTTCTCCTATGGAGAGAGCTAAAGAAAAGACCAAAACAGGACAACAAAGAGTTAATCTACAAATCCCTCACGGGATATCTCCTGTGACAGTCACCAGTGACCTGTCTGAGCTCGGATTACAGCTGTCACCCAGCTCCGTGCCTGTAATCCTCTGTTATCTGCTTTCTGCTGCTGGCTAACTCCCTCCTTCCTCCTCCCCCCTCCCCTCTCCCTAGAGCAGACATGGTACGACTCCTGCAACAAGTCACAATTTTCAGATTTTTCAGAGTGGATGAAAAAGAGGAAGGAGGGGGGGACCTGGGAAAAGGCTTTTTACATGCAGATAATGGCAGATTTGGCTAATAAACCCAATTACAAAGTTTCTTAAAATCGCCTGGACTATTGATTTCTGCAAAAAAAAAAAAAAATACGACAGTGACTCTTTTAGGAGTATGTTGCCTGTATAAACCACACATTCCTCGCTCTGCAGGGGATATACCCACATCTACTACATGCCTACATATTTTTTTTTAAAGTATTATTGTAAAAAAATTATAAATAATAGCTTATATGTTCAATTTTGTAGAATAAAACAAATAAGCAGTTGGAACATTTAAAGTGTTTAAAAAATAAAATCACACTATTGTATGTCTAGAAGTCAAACAAGTTTTTTGATTCAAATAAAAATGTGCCAATGTCTCTCCATGTAAAATATAATGTAAGCTATAGGATAGCTTTGACCTTTTATGAATAGTTCTTCTTAACAAAAAAAATCTCACATCTGTTTCCAATCTCATTACATGTCTTATTTGTATAACCTTATTTTTTAAAGGTTGAATTTTTAAATTAAATGTGAATGTCCAGGTTGCACTCCGTCACTGCAGTGAGCACAGTTTATTTATTTGATTTTGCTCAACAATACTGTCTTTGCTGTTAAAATGACACTGTCAAGAGCAGCAGCTCACATGTAAATAACATCTTGTGACACAGACAGTATATCTAATTTAGAAGATGGCACATCTCACATCTTAGCATGAATTATTTACAATTCTGAATAATATAAAATAACATCCTCTTAGGTCTGTATTTTTCAGTAATTTATAGTAAAGTACTAAAATGTACTCTATAACCAAGATTTATTAAATTAGAATATTATTTGGACTAACTATATATAATGCTGTAGATATGTCTTGAGGTATTTGAAGAAATTCCTCCAATTGTCTAAATAACATGCCTGGAATTCACAAACCGTACAGTAGGCTGGTGGACCAGAATATCATCCCAAAAAGGATAAATTAAGGCATTATTCCTGCAATGCAATTGTCATGTAGTAATTCTTGTCTGCAATAATGACAAGCTGAATGTACATCCAGAAGGAACCATAAAGGGCATCACATGGACCTCTAGGACAGGAGGCTGACATATACGTTTTAGAACAGCTACATGAGAAGTAGGTTAAGAAACATGGCATTGACTACAACATGCTTGGTGTCTTTTTGGAATCTGAGCATAGTGTAACTTAGAAAAACAGGACAAGGCAAAAGAAATCAAAGTGGAAAACAGGGATTCGGGAAATGACAGGTGGTCGAGGGAGGTTAGAGGGAGTTTTTTAGGGCAAGTTGCCCTCGTATATAAAATAAAATCAGACAAAACTGTAATTTTTTTCCATTTTAGCCAACCATCATCCGTAACCATTAGGCAAACTACCATTGCGATGGACAACAACAGTCTGCGGAAAATGTGATCGGTTATGTTACCCGAAACTGCAGATGTATGTCTATTTAGTATACAATTACAGATACTGACCCAGTGTTTTTGTTATTACAAGAGCAATTGAGCTACCCAGGACCTATAAAGTACAAGTGGGAAGTACCCACCCACAATCTGTCCCCCCCCCCCCCCAACCACTTGTACCTTCAGATAGCTGCTTTTAATCCAAGATCTGCCCTGGGGTCCGTTCGGCAGGTGATGCAGTTATTGTCCTAAAAAACTACTTTTAAACTTGCAGCCCTGTGCCCAATGGCCGTGGCTTGGTGTACAGGTGCCTTAACGATCCAGCCCCTGTGCTGTGCTGACACAGCTGATGAATAGGAGACAATCTGCTTGGATCATTCCTAATGATGAGGAGGGTGGGGAGGAGGGACAGAGAGGTTGTGCCAGCTTAATGCATACACAATCTAGGCCACAGCCATTTGGCACAGGGCTGCAAGTTTTGCAAGTTGTTTTTAGGACAATAACTGCATCACTTGCCGAACGGACCCCAGGACAGATCTTGGATTAAAATCAGCTATCCGAAGGTATAAGTGGATTGGGGGGGTCAGATTGTGGGTACAGAGTCGCTTTACGTTGAACTGAGTGTAGACAACTGTTAGCCTTAGTGGAATGTTTTGTGTTTGCCGTGGTGGGGTCCCACCTTATATATTGATCATGGTTTAAACTAATAAAATAAGAACAAGAGCATAGGTTTAAGCTGACATTAGACTTTTTGTCTAGGCCAAATCCAATTAAAGTGTATAGATACTAATATTTTTTCCAGTTCCTCGCATAGTGTAATTAAGCAGTTGCAGTATCGTAAGAATTTACAACATTTATAGAAAATAGGTCCTTCCTTACTTTGATTTTGGCCACTACAAACAGTAAACTCACATCTTACTAGAGAACATTCTATGTTCATTCTATGAACATGCTATGGGGTGCTCTGAACAACAAAGGCAAATAACAATATGTGTACTGTATACTTAGGGAAGAAAAAGTCCTGTACATATTATTAGACAAATATTTTAACCCCCAATATCACCATGTTATTATGATTATCAATTTTAATTTGTAAGACTAATGTAGGTTATACACATAGCTTTATGATTAGTAAACATATTGCACAAATTGTATCACAAAGGAAGGCATCTTATGAACAGATGATACTGTCTGTTTCACCAGTATTTTTGCTTAACTGCTCATCTATATTCCAAAATTAAAAAGGGGAATTTTAGAATTTAAAGGGGATTGAAAAACCAAAACACGAACATACTCACAGCATACCAAATAGTGTTTGACACTAGAGGGCATCCAGAACAACGTCACCTCCTTCTCTCTAATACATTATTTCTTAATTTGATCTGCTTTTAATCAGGTGTGAAGACCTCATCGACTTTGACATCAGGTAGGAAATGTTGCTTCATATATTATGGCTATAATACTTGTTGACCTTAACAGATAGAGCTATCAAACAGACTATGCATGTCAAACTGCTATGTAAGCTACTGGAAAAACACATTTTCATTTCAAACTATTTGCTAACAGCATGGTGGTACCCTTCTAACCTTATTTGGCACTAGAGCATAATTAGATACACAGGGGTGTGACTCCAATTGAAGGTGTTGGCATTGTAACACTCTGTGAAAATATTAACTATGAGGTTAACTCTGATTTTCTCTTCTTTAATTAAATGCACATGGTACTAATGAGGTAACCCACTGTTCCTTGATAGCACTAATTAGCTAAGAGAAGAGTACACTCTCACACTGCAATTTAAACCTAAAAATAAGGTTGAAATATGCTAATTGCCAGCAATTTAAAACAGTACAAGTTGAAGAACTAGTCATAATAATGGAAATGGGATGCGTTACAGCTAGGCAGCTGAAAGTTTAGTTAAATAATAACAAGGCTGCTATTGACAATTTCATCAACATAAAATAGTCTTCACTACACAAAATTCATACCCACAGTACAAAGATATAAAAAAAAGGTCAGCCATATAAGTTCCCTTATGTCTCCCTGTCTTTCTGTTATTAGAGATGAGCGACTGTCCTAAAAATGATTTTATTTCAGATTTAATGACTGTCAGATAAATTTCACATTTGGATCCTGATTTGGACCAGGAAGTGATCTTATCTTATTCTTTATCTGGTATATTACAGACATAGATCCATGTAACCAGATTTAGTTCTACACAAGGCATCACAGAGTATCAACTGATGTTTTTCCTCATGGACAAAATACTTTTACAACATCAAAATTACCAATTAGGGAAATAAATAAAAAACATTAAAAACTCCCCAATTATCTGAACCTGAATCCAAAGAAAGTGGGACTGGAATAAAAATGTGTTGCTTTTCCTACAACATTATCAGAATAAAGACTACGGGCATGTTTACATCACTTTTTTGAGCCAAAAATATGATCATAATCATTACATCTGGAATGATCAAAAGGACATATTTTCATCTAAAAAAATGTTGTGTGAACATACTCTAAGGCTGGGTTCACACTACGTATATTTAAGTCTGTATATATATATTTCAGTCAGTATATTTCAGTCAGTATTGCAACCAAAACCAGGAGTGGATTAAAAACACAGAAAGGATCTGTTTATACAATGTTGAAATTGAGTGAATGGCCGCCATTTAATAGCAAATATTTGCTGCTATTTTTAAACCACGGCTGTTGTATTGAAATAATGGCAGTTATTTACTGTTATATTGCGGCCATCCACTCAATTTCAACATTGTGTGAACAGATCCTTTCTGTGTTTTTAATCCACTCCTGGTTTTGGTTGCAATACTGACTGAAATATACGTAGTGTGAACCCAGCCTAAAAGTGCATTCATAATGTTATTGATTATGAGGTGGGTGCAGAAATTAATTGTGTAATCTATTTTTAATTTCCCAACTTATTCAAATAAACTCTGCTCTGTCTGATAATCCTTAGACTAAATATATATAAGTCTTCCCCAAGTATATAATCATATGACTGCTCCCACTTATCCTAACTTCTGCTACAAGTCGCAGGGAGTTATCCTTTAACATATTTGACACAATGGTAACATAATGAACTTGTTTCATAAATAAGTACAAATAAATATGAGAAATAGCAACTGAGACATCATGGTAAAAACAAAAATAAACCATGTCCCTTTGTCAACAGACATCTGGTGGAAATAATGAATATTTTGTTGGTCTGCATATGCAAATTATACCTAATGTTGAGTCCACTCAGAGAACCATCTGTCAATACTATTCTGCACTTGTTTCTTATTTCTGACCAATGAAACAGACTTATACTCAACTGTTTCAACACTGCTACTTCCAACATTCATGCCCTCAATATATTCATCTATTTATTTATTAAACATCGTAGAAGCAATTAATGCAATTGGAGCTTATGGAATACCTACATATACTTAAATAGGTTCTTATTATTTTCTTGATCATTCCAACATTCCTGGACCAAAGTTTACGTCATAGTAATCCACATTTGAACTTATATATTTGATAAATCAAAAAGATCTATAATACTGCTGATTTCCCATGATACGTCTTGCTTTCCAGTTGTAAATGTGCATGGCTTAAACCATTGAGCGATGTCAGGCATCTCGGATCCAGCTGTAAGTGTTTCAGTAATGTTTGGAAATAATTACAGCATTGCCTACTTGAAAATTAAATAACACATCATCAAATGTTTTAAAGAGTCAATTATCAACTAAAGTATATGTAAAACAAGATAATCAAGCCTGGAGTAAACAGGAACACATGTTCACACTGAAATTTTACTGACAGAGCTAAAAAAGATTTTTTTTTTCAAAGTAATCTAATCTTTTAGCATACTATGCTACAGACTCCAATTTACAAATTGTGATAAAATAGATATTTGCATATTCTATATTTTCAGCTGTTCTTAATTTAAAACAGCTGCAATATGATTAGCATACCATGATGCATCATACCAGTAGCAAACGGCACTTATGTTCAGAAAATTGATCATTTATTAACATCTATTCATCTAACATATAAGTTACAAATGGTTTGTACTATATATGAAAGGGGTTTTATTTATTTTCCCTTTTAGCAATGGTCATGCCTAGTAGTATACTAGTGTTGATCGAGCATGCTCATCCGAGCATGGTGCTCAATCGAGCATCAAGATGCTCAATAAAGCAAACAGGGGGAACCTAACTGAATGCTCAATTCTCCCATTGCTTATAATGGGGTTTTATTTTACTGTTTGTAAACCTAACCTCAATGTTACTTATGAGCTATGTTAGGGATGGTCCGAACCTGGTTCGGTTCGGGTTTGTACGAACCCGAACTCTCGGAAATGATTCCCGCTGTCTGCCCTCTCCGTGGAGAGGGTGGATACAGCGGGAGGACCGCCTGGAAAACTGGGATACAGCCATAACCATAGGCTGTATCCCAGTTTTCCAGGCGATCCACCCGCTGCAAGGAGCAGGCAGACAGCGGGAATCTGATGCAGAGCGTTCTGGTTCATACGAACCCGAACCTCGGCAGGTTCGGACCATCCCTAGTTCCCACAAAAGAAAAATAGTGTTCGTGTTTCTGACTGGTTACTGGTGTTCCTTCACTTCTTTTGATCTGGAATGCGGGCACATACAATGAATAGTGGCCGCACAAAACTAACATGTTAGTTTTCTATGCAGCCGCATGAAATCCTGGCCGGAGTGTATACAGAACACAATGTTATTTTGATTTTCAATAAATAGCGGGCGGTGTTGCAATTGCCAGTATTTATCGAAAATGTAAGTTTTGTGAACTTAGCCTTAAAGTAATACTTTGCTAACCCCTCAGCGACCCATGACGTACCTGGTACATCAGCGCAGCTAGAGGGTTCAGAATGTGGCCGTAGGTAGTAGGGCACTTAAATGCACTAATAACGCAACCCTAGGTAGTCTACTGGATGGATTACATCTTATTGCCTAGCTGGGGGTCAGTAAATGATGCTGATCCCAGCTTGCCACTTGATTACTCTGGGCTCCAGCAGCCCATAGTGATCGAGTGCAGATAACATGGATAAATGCCGTACATATATTACTGCGCTGACTTATATGAACAATCAATGAAGTGTATATAAAAGGTCCCCTAGAAGGACCTAAAAGTTTTTTCATTAATAAAAAATCCACTCCGCATATACACAAGCAAGCTACCAATAGAAAGTTCAGACCATGGCACAAAAAATTATGCTTCATATAGTCCCATAGACCAAAAAATAAAAGTCTTATAAGGATGGTAATAAAGCAATTTAAAAAACATTTAGTTTTTTTTTTTTAAAAGGTTTTCATTTTTTAAAAGTCAAATAAAATAAAAGTTATATAAGTTTGCTATTGTAATCATACTGACCTGAGCAACATAGATATTGTGTCAGTTTTACTATAGGGAAAACTGCACAAACAGAAAACCTCCTAAAAAGAAAACAAATTATTTTCACGATTTTCAGCATGTTTTATGGGAAAATTCATTTTACCCTTGCAAAGTACAATTTGTGTTGCAAAAAATAAGGGCTCATGTGGGTTTGTGGCTATGGTCACACAATGTTTTTTCAGCTCTGTTTAAAATGGCGGCCGTTATTTTTAGTCTAAAATAACGGACTAATAAAACACGTCTGCTGTTTGCAAAAGACGTCCGAAAATAATGATCATGTTCATTATTTTGACGGCCGCGGCAAAAACGTCTGTTATTCAATACATTGTGTGCATTGGCCGTCCGTCTTCCCATTGACTTCAATGCATTGCCATTGCAGTCAGTTAAATCGCGGCAAAAACGGACGTCTTTTGACGTTGTGTGAACATAGCCTGTAGGTAAAAAAATGCAAGCGCTAGGGTTTTAAACACAAAGAGGTAAAAGCAAAGTGCTCCATCCTTAAGAGTTTAAAGTACCATTTGAATTTTTGACAGAATTCAGTCTTATTGGGTAGAAGTCAGCATGGCACATCTAAACTTAACAATCCACTCTACATAGTAAAAGTGCTCAAAATCTGTAAGATTGCAAGGGCATTTTCTTTGTACAGCCCTCTTCAGATTAACTCAGAGGATGTCAATTGGAATTAGGTCTAGGATCTTGCTGTCCGTTCAAAAATGTGATCCTATGATGGCAAAATTATTACTTTCAAGAGTTTATATTAGAAATTTTAACAAAGTACATACAAAGAATATTGCAATATAACAAGTCATATCAGAAACACCAAATGCAGTCAGTTGGAAAGGTGAAGGTAAGATGAGGTCCTGTTTTACAAGTATAAATTGTGTGGAAAGTCTGTATAGCTCACAATTCCTATGATGCACAGCACAATGTAAGTGCATCATAAGAAGACAACAATAAATAATGGTGAAGGTAAAATGTGGTCCTATTTTACAGATGTAAATCGAGTGGAAAGTCTGTTCAGCTAACAATTCCTAAACAAATGAACAAAGAACCAGTGGTGTCTGAATTCTTGCATTTAATAAAATTTTTCTTCTGTCAGAGGGTTGTAAGGGAAAGAGCAAGTCAGGGGTTATTGCTTGCCCCAAAGCATCTAGTAGATGGGTTGTGTATGAATGGCAGATCCAATGAAAAGTTTGCCTATCCCAATGGACAATGAGCAGAAGAGCATTTGCGCAGTAGAGTATATTAGTGGTTAGCTTGAGTTAAAAATATTGCATTATTATGTCTGCAATCTTTATATGTTATTTAATTTTCAGACCACTAGAAATGCAGTTAGCAGCTTGCTTCTAGAATTAGATTTGTTTTAAGTTGATGTATCCTTTCTATAATAAATGCTAAATATGAGGTCTAACTGTTCAGGAGTCTAGTTTGCTCTGTATACCTTACTTTTCTATAAACTTGAACACATGTGATTCTTCCCTGCAAGTGCTCTTTGAGTGCTTTCCTCCTTATCTGCAGCCTGTGTGAACTGCCCTACATGTATGCTCGCCCAACTCTCCACACTTTGAATTGCTATTTACACCCTGCCAACCCTTCCTGCTGCTAATGAAAGAGGGAAGAGGTCAACATGTAGCTCATCTGACATATTTTGTTTTGTCTCTTAAATTAATCAACTATGCAGACCAAGCAGCTAGATGGTAGTCATGTCTTAAATGAAGACTATTTCAAAAGTTTTTTTGTTTTGCTTTCAAGAAACAAATTATTAAAAAACATGTAAATCTTTTCATTGGTGTTAATAGATGCCAAACAATTAATAACATGCCGTACCAGCTGATGCCAAACAGAATTGGATTTCCTCTAAACTAATGCAAACCAATCTTCTATTAGTTGTTCAGTATGAAGTTGCTTGTTACTACATGACTTAGATTATGGATTTTAACTGTAGGCTTCAGTTCCTATTCCAGTTTTTCAGCAGCATGTATTGTTTGTTTCTGTGTAATGAGTGAAAGGACCTACACTACACAGCAGTTGTGTTTAAAACATTATTAGTCCTTAAAAGGGATCTCACAAATGCTTTTCTCACTTATAGATAACCTGTACAAGAATTTTTGGCCTCTAGCAATCCTTTCTACCTTGAGAAGACAAGAAAGATTTCAGATGACTAAGAAAATCCCAGTTCTATAACAAGAAGCATGCGACGACTAAAGATCTCTCATTTCTAAATGCTCCTGGCTTTTTTTTACTCACTTTTATAAGTACCCCACCACAATAAAAATATTCAATAGCTGTAAAAGTGAAAAGAATTACAGGAAGATTTGCTACTCACCTATCACAGATTTAGTCTAATCAAAGCTTATGATCTGTACTATTAGAAAAAGCATTTGTTATTTCTAGCAGCATATGGCAAAGCATCAACTACTTTGTTTTCCTGAATTCATGTATTTTAAAATAGATTTAAATTCAGATTGGAAATGTGTGCTAATACGTGTCTTCCTTCTCAACACATTTCCACTAAAAGAGTTCTGTATAATACACTATGACACATGACACAGCTATAGGGTAAGGAAGGTTGCACTCACTCCTGAGCACTTGTACCTGAGAGAGCTAAATGTATGTACCTGTGACACATTAGACATGAACAGACGGATTATGATGACTGGGAATAATAAGGGCACAGGAGCTTCAACCTTGTCCCTTACATTTAGAGCTTACTTATCTAAAGGTTAAATATACATGTTAAGGCTGGGTTCACACTATGTATATTTGAGGCTGTATTTGGTCCTCATGTCAGGTCCTCATAGCAACCAAAACCAGGAGTGGATTGAAAACACAGAAAGGATCTGTCCACACAATGTTGTAATTGAGTGGATGGCCGCCATATAACGGTAAATAACTTCCATTATTTCAATACAACAGCCGTTGTTTTAGAATAACAGCACATATTTGCCATTAAATGACGGCCATCCACTCAATTACAACATTATGTGAACAGAGCCTTTCTGTGTTTTCAATCCACTCCTTGTTTTGGTTGCTATACAGCCTCAAACATACAGCCTCAAATATACGTAGTGTGAACATAGCCTAGATGTGGGATAGTTTAGTTTAAAGCAGAAGTCCCACAGAAGCACAAAAACTGCTGGCAGGCTGGTGAGGGCAGGAAAATAATAAACAGCCATCCTCATGCCTCTGATGCTTCGCTCCAGGGTCCCGTTCACATCAGCCGGTGACTTGCAGCTCTACTAGCTGCACCGTCACGTCCCCTGCTAAGGATACCACCCCAGTCACTGGCTGAGCGGGCGAATTTCCTGCTTAAGATGACAGCCATTTGATGTAAACGGGACCTGGGAGCAGTACATAGAAGGCATCAGGACAGGTGAGTTAAGTTGTTTATTATTTTCCTGCCCCCACCAGCCTGCCTGGAGTTTTTGTACTTCCGTACGACTTCTACTTTAAGTCACAATAATGATTTATGGTTACTTTTCCCCTGCAAAGCCTTAGCAAGTGACATCCCTAAAGTCATGTCCTGGCACAAAAATAAGTCGTGATATAGCATATTATGCCAAAGTGACACTGCACATTGATGTCACTGTTACATATTGGACTATATTATTAGAAGCTTTTCTTAAATTGTGCTTAGGGAGCTGCTAACTATTATTAGAATATAATAGCTTGTATTTTTCTGTCAGAGTGAGCTAGGCTGCAGGGCATTTCAGAAGAGGCAAACCTAAGAACACAACAGGGTATATTTATTAATAATGTTGTATTTGCAAATGACATGTCAGTCCCGCCCAAGTCACTGACTGGCTATGTTCACGTTTTTTCCTTTCTGTTTTTTTTTTTTTTTGGGGGGGGGGGGGGGGGGAATGTCAATTTTACTGTTTGGATGCCCGTGAGTGCAATAATGGCTGTTGGAAAATTATTCTAATTTAGGTGGACTGATTGGCCTATGAGTGTGTCTTTAATTGAAAAGTCCAATTTAATAATAAAAATGGTGAAAGGACGGTGCAAAAAGACGATTGTATGTAAACAACTAAAAAAAAATTATGTCCGCTGTTTGCAAAACAGGTCCAAAATAATTGTCATAATCATTAATTTGATGTCTGTGCAAATAACATCAGTCATTTTATACACTGTATACAATGGATTTCCATCATACAATTGGCTTCAATGCATTGCATTGAAGTCAATTGCTGTACATTGCGGCAATAACGGATGTATTTTTAAATAGAAGAAGTAGAAGCCTTTTCTCTGTTTTTGACGTTGTGTGAACATAGCCACTGAGTGGGCAATCTCTCTAGGACAGTGCTTCTCAAACTTTTTCTACTGAAGCCTCACCCAAAAGACCAAGGCAATGCCTGGGCCTCACCAGAATGACCAAGAGGGTGCCTGGGCCTCACCAAAGTCTATTTAAAAGCTCTAGATACTAATAAAGCAAGTAATAAATAAATTAATAATATTGCTAAAATGGAGATTTTTGCAAACAGCAAAAGGACTGTGCAGATTATAGCTACTTTTCTGAAAACTGGCTCCCCAGCTAGGCCTCACCAACAACTAGGGGGCGCCTCACTGGTGAGGGCCGCCTCACAGTTTGAGAAGCACTGCTCTAAGCGAGCTGCAGGTCACCGGCAGCTGTGAATGGGACCCCATTGTTTATTACTTACCTGCACCCTGCCTATCCGTATTTTTGTCACTTTCGTGGGACTTCTCCTTTAAGTCATACCTTAGAATCCATTACTTATTTGGGAAATCAGGTTTAAATAGCACAATATGCCCAAGATGTTCTAGTTCATAATACACTAAATGCACACTTTAGCAGGAAGTCTAAGGAGCCATGGCCACAGGGATGGAAATCCTGAGAAAAATTACACACAGAACACCAATTTCTGGTTTATCCATCTATATATTCCATAATTAATGTATTAGTAAAGCTGGTTACATGCACACTAAGATAAAAGCAAAACATGTCTGTAAAATAGGAAAATATTAAAGCAATTTTTCTTATGTAATATTGTGCTACTTTAATGCCCACGGTTTGTTTTTACAATGCCTGCATAGACATTTTTCCATAGATTTTAATGTAGCACGTTATTGGTTAATAAATGAATGGTTAATGAATTGGTTAATGTGTGAACCTAGCCGTAAAATAGTTATTTTAGTAAACCAGCAAATATTAAATATTCACCCCTTTTCAGCTATCAGTTACATAACTGTAGTACTATGAAAGGATTTTCCTACATAACTCACCCTTTTTAAATATCCAGATAGGTCTCACAAACTAGCAGGTCCCAATCCTTGGTGTAAAACAGAGATGGCCTTGTAGATTGTAAGCCTTTACAGGCAGGGTCCTCTATCCCTATGTACCAGTCTGCCATTCACCTGATTCATGTAACATGTTTTGGATTATGTAGGTGCTTTAAAAATAAATAATAATAGTAAAAAATAATAACAATGGCCACATATTTTTTAGATTTGCTCTACAAAAGTGGAAGTTAACAAATCAGAATCAACGCACTCAACTAGAAGCGGGACCAAATTGCTCTTGAGTTTTTTTTTATGACCTATCTGAATTATAGTAAACACCCTCACCCCCTTAAAAAAAGATCAACAAGTACATATACCTAACAATATTCAGGAATAGCTACAACATTCGGATGTCATTTTGTAAAGAGACCAGGACAACAGCGACAGACGTGGTGTTTCAACCACGCAGAGCTGGTGTAAGACAAATACTTGTTTATCATTTACAGAATAATATTATTGCTTTATACACAAGTTTTAAGTCTTAAGTCTGCATCAAAAGGAAAAGAAAAGCAGCAGCCTAGTTGTGGTAGTATTTCAGTCTTTAAAATGCCCCTTAATGTACAGTTCTCAAGGAAAATTATCAGTAGAAAATTTATAATATCTTACTTGAAACTTATTGTGCCAGGATTAGTTTGCATTGGTGATGTGGTAATAGGTACTCAAGTCACAAGTGGAATATGATCACTGAACATTCATAATCAACATTATTCTGTACAATGGCTTAGAGGACATGAAGTGCTGGGCAAAGCGGTTCAATCTACATATACGAAAGAGACAAAAGAATAAATGCAAACGTGCATTAGGATTTTTTCTTTCCTAGATATACCGTACGTACAATAAAATGATACATTAAGTCAACCAATACGTTCTGATTAATAATGTTAGATTAGTACATAATACATTAAACGTACATAATACGTTTAATAAATGAATCATGGTCTGACTTACAATTTACAATACGACCTTGGTCAATTAAAGGGTAGATCTTAACATATTTGTAAGCATTTCTCACTTCTCTTTCATCTAATCTTTACCCTTAGCACTCTGGCCACCATATAGTGTTTCCATGTTGTCAATTCAGGGGACTTCTGATGCTGCTGAACAGCACCTGCACAGATGATCATGAAACTAGAGGTTCAAAACCTAGCTGCTAGAGACAGCTAGTCATCAAGAGGAGAAGGAAGTATCTTTTTTAATTTTATTTTATTATAGCTTCTTCTTTCTTGATCTCAGTATACAAAACACTAACAGTGGCAATCTTTAATGCTCCTAGTAAAGATCACATCAGTGATGTTCTTTTGTTAGTTTTTGAGGCTCCTGTAACAGGTATGCAGTGTAAAATAAATAAATAAATAAATAATGTTTTCCATAGGTCTTTTTGACCTATGGGGGACGGAAGTTAAATTACCAAAAAGTAAAAACCCCTCACAAACACATCAGAAGCATTTGTCAGTAGATTGTGTTTTATATCAATGCAAATCAGCTTACATTAGTTCTTATTTAAGATTAATCAGTGTGGAAAAAAAAAATGTGGCGCGGCCTAAAGGTAAGCAGGGATGCAGTATTAATAACAGCTTCCACTCAATACATTCATTGGGCAGGGCAGTCTACATCCTGCCCAGCCACTCAGTGTACTGTTTGTGCAAACTTTGTAAGGGCAATAACAAGGTAAATTCAAATGTAAATTACAGAATCTGACCAGAAATTAATCTCTTGAATAACAGTATCAACATGTTTGACCAGTGCAAATGTAAAATAGCTAGAAATGGTCAGATTACTGAGCACTATAAAACACATTAAAAGGTTGAAAAACAATGGGGGAGTCTAAAACATGTGATTTTTCTTTAGGTTATATGTTTTTTTTTTAATCTAACCAAATAGGACTATTTTAACAAACGTTTCAAAAATTTATAAAAAGAATATTCACAGAATATTTGCAAAAAATTGTGCAAATTACATAGTACGGACTACACGTAGGCCTGCACCAGTCTGTGCAACTTTTTAAAAAGTCGCAAATAATAAATTTGGCACAAATCCCAGATTATGCAAACTTTTGGGTGAATGCGCAAAACAGGCAGATTTTTTAAAAAAAGTAGGATCTAAAAAATAATTGCCCATCGAATACTGGTTCATAAATAGAACTTATACCAAACATGAGAGAAAAAGCCTATTATTCAGATAAAAAAAGACACAAAGCCCTTAATAAATTTCCCCCATTGATTTTAAAAAAATATATGTAAATCTAGATTTAGGGTGGGTTCACACATAACGGATCTGAAGCTGATTTCACGCTGCAAATTTGCAGCAAAATAAGCTGTGGATCCTTATCTGTCATTTTCAATGAGATTCCTGGCGCTCAGGTTTTTATCTGGCTATGTTCAAATAATGTCAAAAAAGAGAAAAGGCGGCTGATTTCACTATTTAAAAAACACGTCCGTTTTTGCCGTGATATAACTGACTGCAATGGCAATGCATTGAAGTCAATGGGAAGACGGACATCCAATGCACACAATGCATTGAATAACTGACGTTTTTACCATGGACGTCAAAATAATGAACATGATCATTATTTTCAGACATCATTTGCAAACAGCAGACGTTTTTTATTAGTTGTTCACACACAGTTTTTCTTCTGTCACCGTTCTTTTCCTTTTTACTATTAAACTCAATGGACTTTTCAATTAAACCGCATCCAAAGTCCAATTAGTAACCCAAACTAGAATAATGTACAAACACCTGTCATTGCACTAAGGGGAGGTCAGGCTGCTAAATGACGTCCGTTATTTTAGACTAAAAATGATGGACATTATTTTAAACGAAGCTTAAAAAATGTTGTGTAAGGCCCCGTTCCCACTGAGGAAAGGTAGCGGAATTCCGTGACGGAATTGTCCGGAATGCCGTTAGCCTCCCGCTCATAATGGGAGTCTATGGGAGGCGCGCGCTCCTGCTCTGTACGCGCTGAAGAATGAACATGTCCATTCTTCAGCGCGGACAGGGCAGGAGTGCGCGCCTCCCATAGACTCCCATTATGAGCGGGAGGCTAACGGCATTCCACGGCGAACAATTCCGTCGCGGAATTCCGCTACCTTTCCTTAGTGGGAACGGGGCCTAAACATAGCCTCTAACTGCAATGAAAATCATAAGTCATAATGTGGAGCTTATGCAAAGTTCAGAGATACTGTAACATTAAGAAACAACATGTACAATAGTGTGTTTAAGATATTATACTGTAGATGGAACAGTCTTTTGTTACAACCAAATAAGAAAACAAATATGAATAGCTTTATAATAACTCATCTGTGTATAAAGTTTATTATATTAACCATACATATACCTATAAGCTTGGAGGGAAAATTCCCACAGCAGTTGACAACTACTACCAACTACCCCATGAGAGTATTCCTTACTCACTCCCTCCAGAATTGCATTTCATCACTTTACATAGATTTTATAAAACCAGTAATTTATTCTGTTAAAATATATTTTAAATCTCATATTTACCACCCACATCAGTTACAATACAGTTGTACCTCAGTTCTCAAACTGCTCTGAACTCAAACAGTTCAGTTCTGAAACAGTATTTTCAAGAAAAGTTTGCTACAGTTCTCACTGTTACTGTTACTCGGTTCTAAAACACATTTTTGGCACCCTGTCTTGAAGTACAGTGATACCTTGGTGTTCTAAAGCATCTGAATTTGAACTGTTCGGTATTCTAATAAAAATTTACCAGAAAGTAAGGTTCAGAATCCGAACTTTGCTCAGTATGCGAACATTTTTGCGTAGGTTGTACCTGGTGAGTTTAGCATGGGTGAGGCTTTACATACTTTACTATATAAGACTTCTAGAGTGCATATACAGTAAAGTAGTAGTACAGTCAGTGCACCACCATCTCCCATCCATTACAGTGCTGGGGTGAGATGCACTATACAGTAAAGGTTGAGTAAAGAATTGGTGCACTACTGTATTATAATTGCTCATTTTGTTGAACATCTCTTGTTTAAAATATACTATACAGTATAGTGCTGTTCAATGTACTAAATGAGCACAGTAGTTAATTATTGGTAGGTGCTGAAACCAATCAAACATATTTACGCTTAGGAAAGCGGACTATGATGATTATGTAGCAGACCCTACCAGAAAACTTGGTGCCCAGATGTCATCATCATCATGAGGGGATGAAGATGTATGTAATCCACCAAACCAGCATCAGGTGCTATCCACAGCTTGTCGTTCTAGAGGCTAGTTGACAGCCTTGTATTAAGGAAGGCACAGGCACTCGAGGGGTGCTCCAGTGGCAGAACTAAACAACAGTCTTGTAAGGTCCCTGCTACAAAGATCCGCCCGCTGCGATCAGAGGTGTGGCAGTTTTTCATCTCAGTGGCAGCAAAAACCATGATACTATAAGCACCATGTGTGATCATGAACTTGGTCGGTTTTGGTTTAAACCCAGGTACAATTTCTAGTTGCCAGCACATGGAACACCATCACACCATTTCCTGGAAGAACTTGGACCCTCAAGTCACTTATTGCCTGTAAACAACAATAGGTGCAGATACGATTGCACAGCCCCATCTCTGCAAGTCAGGATTATGCAGCCTTGATTGGAAGCAGTAGGTCCCTCACACGTTGAGACAACAGTCGCTGTCTGAAGCCATCACAATAAGACAGCACTATGCTAGCGCCCACGCTACAGCAAAGATGATAAATGGACAAGTGGCTAAGTTTATTGCCATACATTTTCTTATATCATTTCTTATATCATGCCATATATGAACTTAATAAAAAAATAAAAATGACCAGAAAATAATGAAACACACCATAAGTCCATTCCCATACTTATTCCTCCCCATTAACAACCTTTACAATCTATATCTACAATATATCCCCAAAAATTTTATCCATAACATATTAACGCCTTAACGACATCGGGCGTAAATTTACGCCCTGATGCCGGTAAGGGAGTTCAGAGCGGGGCCGCGCGGCGGCCCCGCTCTGAACCGCGCTGGTCCCGGGTGCCGCGTGTAGCCCGGGACCGTAGGTATTAGCGGGCACGGTCCGATCGCCGTGCCCGCTAATACAGTAATCAGATGCAGCTGTCAAAACATGACAGCTGCATCCGATTACCGGACGCAGCGTCATCCCTGGTGTCTAGTGGGGAGATCGCTCCTCCGGGATGTTATCCCGGAGGAGCGATCTCCGTTTCTGAAGCCGGCCGGGGACCGCTCCAAGATGGCGCCGTCCCCGTCTCGGCACTCGTTTACTTCCGGCTGCAGCAGCCGGAAGTAAACGAGTGCCTATCTCATGGATCTCTGCAGCATATCTATGCTGCAGAGATCTCAATGAGAGATCAAATCACTTATACTAGAAGTCCCCCAGGGGGGCTTCTAGTATAAGTGTAAAAGTAAAAAAAAAAATGTTATTATTAGTAAAAATCCCCCTCCCCTAATAAAAGTCTGAATCACCCCCCTTTTCCCAGGTTATAAATAAAAGTAAATAAATAAATAAACATGTTTGCTATCGCCGCGTGCATAATCGCCCGAACTATTAATTAATCACATTCCTGATCTCGCACGGTAAATGGCGTCAGCGCCAAAAAATCCCAAAGTGCAAAATTGCGCATTTTTGGTCGCATCAAATCCAGAAAAATTGTAATAAAAAGCGACCAAAAAGTCGTATATGCGCAATCAAGGTACCGATAGAAAGAACACATCATGGCGCAAAAAATTACACCTGACACAGCCCCACAGACCAAAGGATAAAAGCGCTATAAGCCTGGGAATGGAGCGGTTTTAAGTGTTGTATATTTGTTGACAATGGTTTAAATTTTTTACAGGCCATCAGATACAATATAAGTTATACATGTTACATATCGTTTTAATCGTAACGACTTGAGGAACATATATAACAAGTCAGTTTTACCCCAGGGCGAATGGCGTAAAAACACATTTCCCCCAAATAAACAAAATGCGTTTTTTTTTTCAATTTCACCACACTTTGAATTTTTTTCTGGTTTCGCAGTGTACTTTATGCAAAAATTCAGCCTGTCATTGCAAAGTACAATTAGTGACGCAAAAAATAAGGGCTCATATGGGTCTCTAGGTGGAAAAATGCAAGTGCTATGGCCTTTTATGCACAAGGAGGAAAAACCGAAAACGCAAAAATCGAAATTTGCTCTGTCCTTAAAGGGTTAATGAACTATAAAAAATTTTAAATATAACACACTACTATGCACTATTAACCAGTATAACTAACTAAATGTGAGCCAACATCAGCCAACAATCATCTACCAGGCACTTGCCTGTATCTCTTTAAGAAAAGTGCCCATAAAAATATTTGCCCAGCATAAGTATTTACATTAAAAAAAATAATTAAATAATGTTCTCACTTTATACCTACAATGATACAATAATCCACTAGGAAAAACATATAGTCTATTTGCATACTTTTAAAGAACCACATTTTCAGATTTACTGCCCATGGGCTTAACCAATTATAACATTTGAAACACAGGCATATATTATCCACAGCAGCTCAATGCCTCCACAAAGTGCATCGTGCAACCCATTACCCAAAAACAGTATTATCCAGGCACAAATCCCAAAGAGGACAATTACCTTTTTGTTACCATAGCTGTGGGGTTTTCAGTCACTGTTACTTGTGACAAGGAATAGTAGCATTCATTGATACAATTTGTTGTAACAATTTTACGGACGCGCATGATGACTGGCTGATAAATGCTCTTGAAGTTTTCACTCCGGTATAGTTAGATGTTGCACAATGGTTTAGCAAAGGGTACTTATTGTGTGAGTTTTTAGTGGCTTTCGTGGTTTCTTGAGTGGTATAAAGCAAATGCTTTATTGTGGGGTATTTATCATGGAGGATGATGTCCTCTGTGATAAAACAACCTTTTAAAGCAGGGGTGGGGAACCTTTTCCATGTCGAGGGCCGGTCGGGCATTAATAAAATCATTCGAGGGCCGCATACCGGCAGTTAGTAGCGTGGGTTTGCAGCACCCGGGGCAAGGCAAAGTATTGTTCCCCTAGTGCCCCTGCTATTGTAGTTAACCCCCAGTGATGACCCTGCTATTGTAGTTAACCCCCCCAGTGATGCCCCTTGTAGTCTAGTTAACCCCCAAGTCATGCCCCTGGTAGCCTAGTTAACCCCCCCAGTGATGCCTCTGGAAGGCCTAGTTAACCCCCATCAGTCATGTCCCTGGTGGCCTAGTTAACCCCCATCAGGCATGTCCCTGGTGGCCTAGTTAACCCCCATCAGGCATGTCCCTGGTGGCCTAGTTAACCCCCATCAGGCATGTCCCTGGTGGCCTAGTTAACCCCCATCAGGCATGTCCCTGGTGGCCTAGTTAACCCCCATCAGGCATGTCCCTGGTGGCCTAGTTAACCCCCATCAGGCATGTCCCTGGTGGCCTATTTAACCCTCCATCAGGCATATCCCTGGTGGCCTAGTTAACCCCTATTAGGCATGTCCCTGGTGGCCTAATAAACCCCCATCAGGCATGTCCCTGGTGGCCTAGTTAACCCCCATCAGGCATGTCCCTGGTGGCCTAGTTAACCCCCATCAGGCATGTCCCTGGTGGCCTAGTTAACCCCCATCAGGCATGTCCCTGGTGGCCTAGTTAACCCCCATCAGGCATGTCCCTGGTGGCCTAGTTAACCCCCATCAGGCATGTCCCTGGTGGCCTAGTTATCACCCCCATCAGGCATGTCCCTGGTGGCCTAGTTAACCCCCATCAGGCATGTCCCTGGTGGCCTATTTAACCCCCATCAGGCATGTCCCTGGTGGCCTATTTAACCCCCATCAGGCATGTCCCTGGTGGCCTAGTTAACCCCCAAATAAAAAAAATAAACATCCCACTCACCTTACCTCCGCTCCCACGCTGCCCATGTCCTCTTCTGTCCCAGGTCCTCTGTGCCGGTCTTTCTCCTGCAGGCGGCGTGCGATGAAATGACATCATCGCGCGCGGCCCGCAGGAGACTGAAGACACGCGCCGCTCTGCTGTGGAAGAAGCCGGCATAGTAAGCATCCTCCTGTGTCCGGCAGCTGTCACAGACACCGGAGGATGCTGTGTATGCCGGCTCCTTCCTCCTCCAGAGCGGCGCGCATCACAGGGGAGCTGCGGGCCGCATCGGGAGGTCTCAGGGGCCGGATGCGGCCCGCGGGCCGGAGGTTCCCCACCCCTGTTTTAAAGCTACTGCCACCAGAACTTTGTTGCTGAAAGGCAGGATGCCATTCGTGGTTTATTGTGCATTCACACTTGAATGGTTGAGGGAGCTAGATAAAATAAGAGGCAGACAAATAATTTATTTATATGGGGGATAGCGCCACTACTGGTGCCTCAATAGATGGGACAGGCCACAGATTTAGCATAATTGGAGGGATCCACTGGGAATGGAAGGGGTTAGATACTTTATTGTACAGATGTTTGAAGAGGATTGTTGGGGATTTTAATATGCTTTATAATATTTTTGTCACGTGTGTTTTTCAAGACAGTACAGTAAACATTTACATGAACCAACTATTTAATAATCTGACTAAGCAGTAACTCCACTGAGCAGGAACACTTGGTTAACTTCAAGCACCGCACCACAGACTGGTTTGAATGGACACTGAATTCCCAGCACCCAATGACTGAAAATAGCAACTGTTTTCACAGGACCCACTGAATGATAATAGGATTTTTTGCAACACCAATTGACTTGGTATAAAGCCCAGCCAGCAGCCAGTGATTGGTATAATGCCATGCCAGCACCAAATGACTTGGGATAATGCACACTCAGAAAATAGGTATAATATCGTGCTAGCACACAGTGACTTGGTATACTGGACACTGGCTACCCAGCTGCCACAGAAAACCAGCCACAATCTACCCACAATATACTCACAATCCACCCTCCTATCCTCTCCTCTCTGCCCTTATTTATTTTCAAAGCAATACTGATAATACTTATACTAATGGGCAATAGAATACAAAAGAAAAAAGTCTGTCCAGGAAGCCCAGTTATTGCAACTTGAACAGTTTGTGTATTAAGTTGCCTAAACACATGATGAAATTCAGTATTATTTCAACTTATTGGGCAATTTAGTCTGGTATGTTGCTGGTGGAATTGTTCATATGGATGATCCCACCAATATTTTATTAGCTGCATTCTGGGAAATATAAATCTTATGTGTATGGATGGCCTTACAATTGAGGAAGAGAGCTGGTTGAAGTGACGTTTATGTAATTTGTGATGATCCTTGTCAATCCTAGATTTAGAAGAAGACAGAGAAAGTGACTTCTGTTGCTGTTGTTAAATTGCAAAAATAGAACTTAAAAAAAAAAAAAAAAAAAAAAAGATATCTAAACCTGAAACTTAAGATAAATTCAGGGGAAAATAATGTTATACATGACATATGTAGTTTTGCTTTTCTGCTACCATTTCACATTATTTCTACTGATACAAAATCCACCAGAGATAATAAATTAAACATTCAAAGTTCAATTTGCGCTAGTGCATGAGTATTCTTCACTTCTAAGAGGTGGAAAACAGGTACACTTCTCTGACAGCATTTTCATGGTATCCTTCGGGAGACAGTTCCTCACTTACTCTCTCTATTATTTAAAACTAAAGTTATGAATTAAGATGTTGCCACAAGCCAACTGAGTATACTGGAGTGACTACTCAGCTGCAGGTGAAAAATAAACTTTTTATGTCTAAAAAAAAAAATAAAATGTTAGAAACAAGGGGGAACTACTTTTGAAAAGCACAAATAATGCTGTATCCCAAACAATATACAGATATTTGCCTTGAGGACTCTCATGTCTTGTTTCTTTGTACAACTTCTATGCCTTAAAGGAGTTTTTGAAGACACTTTCCTTTCAAAAAGACATCATGCAGCAGAATTCAGTTAGTAATGGTATAAGATGTCCATAGTGAAATTTTAAATGTATGTTGTAAGTAGTATATCAGTATATTCCCTGATCTTCTACAGCCAAATTGAGAAGCAGAAATCATCCAGTCGCAGTGCTATTTATCGGCCATCATTACAACAGTGCACAGTAGGTTTCTAAATAGTGTATTGGCAGTCTTGTCCTATTGGCAGTCTTGTCCTATTTCAGTAAGCATTATATTACACCAGGTACACAGATCATACTGTACCTGCAGTGGTCTTTGTTTTTCGCTGCTCTTTGGAGACTTCAATCCACTCGTTTGCTGTTGTAAAAGAAGCTGTCTTGCTGCTTGGAGAGCCTAGGCACAAACAATAGATATAGAGAAATGAAGCCCTTGTTGGTTTATACATACACAATACATTTCCACCTTAACAATAATTAAGTGTTTAGAAAAGATATATACAAATCCATTACAGCTGCTTAATGTAGAATGTTTACATGTGTCCTACAGGCAGGCTAGCACTGTTAGAACTAGGGAGCAATTATCCTAACAAATGAATATTGTACTTATAGTATGTCACTATCATAAATCATCTATGCTTTGTAGTACTTAGCACATCTCACTAACAACACCTAATGAAATCAAATGACAGATCATTCATACATGGGGTGGAAGTATCATACATGCTAATATTTTCACTTTGCTCATTAAGGGTTATATGGGAAGAAACTGAGAGCAGAAGCAACAGAAAAGGCTTTTGCTTTCTCCATGGAGCCTGTAGCTATCAATAACAGTTGTGCACTTCTGCTGCATTAGAATCAATCACTTGACTGCTTTATTTCCCATTTTTAGGGGTAAAAAATTATTTTCTTTTAATTATTGTGCATATATTCTGCTACAGGTTGGGTTGGCCAAAATAAGCAGTGTCACATGTACACAGGAAGTGAATATACTGTATCCTACCTTCCAGTTCCATCCCACCCACATATCAATATTGGGTGATCTGGTCCGTGTCCCCACCACCACCACCACCACCCAAACACACAGAAAATATAGTATGCACATTTCTATCACATCTCTATTTAGCAAACCTACTGCAGGCAACACTATACTGAATGCCACTAGTGAATACCCCACACATACTATTAGGAAACACCAAAATGTGGCAGAAGGTTCCTTTTCTGATTAAAAAAAAAAGTTTGAAATTCAAAGTAAACAAGCTGCACAATGCTTATCACAAAGTGGCTACACAAATAAAATTCTAAGGAGAGCTGACTGTACAAAGTAAAACCCAAGCCTCTCCTTCAGGAGCAAAACAGATACACAACAAGCCTTAACAGCCAACCGGACATCACTATTGTAACTTTCTCCACCAGTTATTTGCCAGAATGTCCCGCCCCAGTTACTGACTGGCTGAGCAGGGCACCCGTCAGGTGAGTCGTGACATAGCAGGCAGGGAGCTCAGAAGACAGCGAGTGAGATCTAGGAGTGGGACACGGCTCTGCGAGGAAACAGGTGACTATAACTTATTTTTTTATTTCCCCCAAACCCTTGCCCGTAATGATTTTTAACTTCCCAGCTGGACTTTTCCATTAGATGCATATTTTTTCTGTTTTTACCATGTGATTATCATGTGACTTGCATGTCTATGACGTATCCTGATTTTATTGGATGTTGTTTGCTTTTTAAATTTCTTGCCTATTATCACACATTAGACCATGATGAAGCACACCACCTTGGTCTGATATGCAACTATTGCTTTTTTGTATGGAATTAAAAATCAATCTTTAAAACAGGACGGTATCCCAGAGTGCTGGAGTATCCATTTTTTGCTCTATACTCCATACTATTCATGTTTCCTATTGCCCTTAGTAAATCTGGTGTGCTTTTCTGCATGACAAGGCTATGTTCCCACACAGTATTTTTGTTCACTATTTTGATCAGTATTTTCCACCAAAACCAGGAAAGACCAGAAAAGCAATGACCATTGTTTTAAAATAACAGCAATTATTTGCCATTAAATGGCAGCCATTCACTTAATTTCAGAAGTGAGTAAACATAGCCTTTCTGTGTTTTCAATCCAATCTAATCCACAAGCCAAATCTAATACCCAACCACTAAAAGTGGCTGATTTTTAGAATCGAAAACCCTTCAAAAAATGACTGTTTGTTGAATGACTATGTCGGTTATGGTAGATTTTAAAGGGACATGGCCACGAAACACCCACTTTTCAGATTTAAAGCACAAAATGGTGGGTGTGTTGGTTTAAAGAGATATATTTTTTGGCACATAACGTAAATATGGCAAAACCAAAAAAATGACAGGAAAAAAACTGGTAAATACTGTCAATTTTCTGAGGGAACAGCATTAGTAAATCAGCCCCATTGTCTCTGGTGTAAAACACTTTTATGCTTTAGGGAAAAAGGGTCAATGTCTCAGAGGATGATAATACATTTTCTGTAAAGCACTAAAGACCCTTTACCTCCAATGAACTAGCTGAGCTATTACTCCAGTACAAATTTACAAATACAATATGATGGATATGTCTGTCAACTATTCAGTAAACTGAGGAGGGCAAGGATGGTGAAAATAGGGTAATTTATGCATACGGATGTTTTGACATGCTCACAGAGCAGCTGTTCTATCAATTTTTACATTTCTCTTTTGATAATGAAAAAAATGTTATTCACTAGACCATGAGAGGTTAGAGGTCCATAAAAAACATTAGTTGTCTAACACCCTGGTACTGAATTGGTGACTATTTTGTAGAATATTTTTCCTTGTAATGTACAGCATTAGTTCCATTGGAAAGGCTGAAAATGGTTTAAAACAAAATGTGTAAGCAATGTATGAAGACTTTAACTACTTTTATTTCCACAATCTAGAGTTCTAAATCTCTAAAAGGCCTTATCCTCAAACATCATAGGGAAAAAAATGTTTCCTGAACTCCTGTGATGTTGAATTGACCAATGATAACTTGTACAAAAGAAACTTAACCCCTTCCCATCAGCAATCTGTATATATCCATTCCTACTGCACATACCCCATGCACTAGGAATGTATATATCGTTCCTGTACTGATGGGGGCTTTCTGATGTGAGTGGGAGAGCTGCAGTGAGAGCGATCCTGCTCACATCAGTGTCCGGGACCGGAGGTAATGAGAGTCAGCTGCGATCCCGCAGCCGACTCTCATTAACCTCTTAAACGCCGTGATCTACAGCAATCACAGCGTTTAAGGTGCTCAGTGACAGATCAAGCATATAAGCATTTGTCACTGAGTGATCGGGCCATGCTGTGGGGGTCCCGATCTTATGTGCCGACAGGCGGGGTAAGCTCCTTACCTCCATCCTGTCAGATCGGCAATCAATGTGTAGAGTCTGCTCTTAGGCAGGCTCTATACATAGATCACCGATAACACTGATCTATGCTATGTAAGTGTAAAAAAATGTAATAATTTTTTTCAAGTATTAAAAAATTCCTTATAAACCCCCTCCCAATAAAAGTTTAAAAGACCCCCTTGCTAATTATAAAAATAAAAATATGAAAAAATAAACATTTTACATATCGTAGCGTGCGGAATTGTCTGATCTATTAAAATATAACATTATTGTTCCCGCCTCGGAAACGGCGTAAACGGAAAAAAAAACGCACCAGGATTGCTGATTTAATTAAATTATAAATCACAAAAAAATTTATAAAAAGCAATCAAAATTTTTTGGTTACACTATTATGATATTAATAAAAACTAGAGATCATGACGCAAAAAATTACACCCCAACCAGCCCTATAGGTGGCAAAATAAAAGCGCTATGGCTATTAGAAGGCGAGGAGGAACATTGTATTTATCTGACCCGGACTTTTGTGCCTCAAAGGGCTCTGTCTTGAAGGGGTTAAATATACCCCATTATGCATCATTTCAAACTACCACAGAGTACAGCAGAGCTCAGATGTCCAAATATTCCGGTGAAGTACAAGGGAAAAATTGAAAGGGAAGTACAATATCATACCAAGATTGGCAGAGAAAAGGATAAACCATTGTTGCACATGTTAACTGCCTCTGGGAAATTCAAAGAAAGGTACCAAAATCAGGAAGCTGAACCACTTATAATATATATTTTCTATAATCATTGACTTGTATTCTTAAAGGTTCATCCACACATGATGGAATTTCTGAGTATTTACACAATGCTGATGGTGCCAGCAAAGTGGATACAATTTACAATTTCTTAACCACAAAGTGGGGCACAAATTCTTAGTGCATTACAGATTTTAAATCAGTATGCCAGGTCTTGCATCAGATCCACAATGGATTTATTGCATATTTTCAAAGTTGAAATCCATAATAAATCTGCAGTACTTGTATATTTAGCAAAATTCACAATTGTGTATTGGAAATTCATTGATCCAGATTCATCATTCTGTCTTTCTCTATAGCAAACAATCACTGTTCAGCTTGAATTTTACCAAAGCTTGCTAAGGTATGTTTACTGGGCTGTGATTGGTTGCTATATTCATCCCCAGAATTATGGGGTATGTACCCTGAAGTATCACAATGATTTGCAATTGCTTTGAGAAGATATATTAGAACAGGGCTCTGTTTTTGTCTGTTCAGCCCCACCTGCTTTGCCTCTTAACCCTTTGGCAACGATAGTGATAGTTTAGAAGATGCTACTATCACATGACCTTGGGCACTGGCCCCATGGACTTCCCAGCCACTGATGGTGTTGCAAATATCTAATGCTTTGTCTATGCTTTTCAAACATAAAGCATTTACTGTATAAAGCATTATGGGTATATTAACACATAGTTTTTTGAGTTGAAAATACAGCCGTATTTTGATAATTACTGCTGTAAATTACTGCTTTTTATTAACAGTTGTAATTATGAAAATACAGACTTTTTTGCCCAGAAAAAGGGGTGTTAAAATAGCCTATTAGTTATACTTCAGTCTGTGTCCAAATTTTTTCCAATTTAAATCCTGGTGCTTATAGCATGTTACTACCTGCTAATACTGACACAATTTTTACGTATCTAATTGCTTCATTACACTTCAGTATGCATCTAAATAATTTTTCATTTTATTAATATTTACATACTTTTGCTAAGAATAACAATTGCATAGCCATAAGTTACATAGCAAGGTTAAAAAATAAAAAAAAAACCTATCAAGATAACCCTTTTTTCGTTTTAAATAAAATATTATTTTCCATATCAATCAATTATTAATGTTTCTTTATGCTTTGTAAATTTTTTTCAAGTTATATTCAAATTTATATCTTTCTGTTGCAATTTTTTTTAAACTATTCAGATTTAATTCTTGTTGATAATACTGTAGTATGTCACTGATGGTGATATTGCTACCATTACCAATTCTATTGATACAGCTCAGACTCTTCCTGTCTTCTTGATATATTCTCACCTTGACTACTGTGACTCCTTACTAATCGTTCTTCCTTTCTCCAAACTCTCCACTTTCCAGTCTATCCTGAACGCAGCAGCCAAACTCATCTTTCTCTCCAGCCATTACATTGACGTCTCCCCCCTGTGCCAGTAGCTGCAGTAGTTGCCCATTAAATCCAGAATTCAATTCAAACTCCTCACTCTCACCCATAAAGCTCTCTACAACTCTGCACCTCCATACATCTCCTTCCTCATTTCCACCTACCATCCTTCCCAGTGCTCTACACTATCTTCCATAATTAGAGCCTCCAAGGCTTTGCTCATGCTACACCAGTTCTCTAGAATGCTTTACCTAAAGACATTGGACTCATTCCCAATATCTCAATAGTTTTAAGCATGCTCTGAAAACACATCTCTTCAGGCACATTATTACATGTCCCCTTACCTTTTACTCTAAATCTTTGGCAGTTCTAAGCACTTTGTACCTGTACTCAGGTACAAAATGCGCTGTGGAATCTGTTACCACTATACAAATAATAATAATAACTTGCCCATAGTGTTTTACACTGGACTGCTGCTTCTGCCATTGATGCAGATACTGCTACCCATCTTGCTGCTAAAGTTAACATTATCCAAAGAATAACATATCAAGCTTTATCCATTAGGCTCCATACAATATTACTGCTGATGCCATTTCTGTAGATACTACCCCTGGTGCTACTTCTACTACATCTATACAGCAGCTCTTGTCCTGCCTTGTCCATGTTCCATGCTGTACTACTGCTCCCGAAAAACTTCTCATAAAAAGGGACCATTTTCCATTGGCTTTTTTTTTTAAAGCCAGTGCTTCATAACTGAGTGGTTGATGAAGTGATCAAGAGTTCCCCTATCCCTCTGTTTGTCTCTTAGATGCCACAGTCAGCATCTAAGAGGTAAAATGGCCTGAATTGGCCATTGGCCATCTGTTTTAGTTAAAGTCAGTCTCCCCTGGTAATTGCGTGGATACAGCTCCTTTGTCCCTATGATCAACAGCCAGTACATGTATGGCATAAAAAAGGGGAAAATAAAGGGCTAGAGAACATTGGGCTCCTTCTAACCTGTTGCACAAGGGCTTTTTGCTGCCTACATTCCCTCTGATGAGGCCATTATAATTTCTCTCCAGGTTACAAAAATAGCAGAACAATGTTTTATAAGTTTAAAAAATGAAAAACTAAAATATTGTGCTTCTTAAAAAGAAAATAAATCATGGCGCAACACTCTGTCAGCACTTGTTCTATTGTTGTTTCTTTCTGTTGTTTATCAGATCAAACAATACCTTCAAAAAACTATTTATTTTCTGTTGTTAATTAGCTGGGCTTTTACATCAAGATTATATTATAAATCTAACATATTTCTTAGCTGGTAACAATACCAATAGTTTGTTCAAACTTTCTACAATTAGTCTGTTTCTAGCTTTGTGGAAATTAGTAAATACCAGACCGATTGTAAATGAAACACTACAGGGGGGGGGGGGGTGCTGATTAGACTGACCTTTGAACTCTTTATTTTCTGCATTGAACATTTAATCTTTGTTTCAGTGCTGCATAATATTTGCCCCCCTGCAAGTCACTCCATTATTTTCATTGTATTCAAAATAGTATAAGAAAAACATAGGAAAATTATTTTTATCCTATTGTTATGAAAAAAAATGTTACTGGTAAACTTAGTATTTCTATAGGTTGAGATAAAACAGCATAGTAGCACTTCCATAGTAGAATTATTTAACATTATATACCGCTAGACTTAATGTAATTTTATATGCAAATAATTACAATTATAGACTCCGCAACGGCAGGGAACAGTAATTTTTACAAGAAGAATTGTTCTGTATTAAAACAACAGACAATATGATGGAATACGACAGGCCCCATTACAAATCAAAAGGGCTCTCATTTGCAGTTGTGTGTCTTGCAATGGATCAGGCACTGCATGGTAGTTTAGGTTTATGATAGAAACACTGAGGCATATGTGAACAGAGCCTAAATCAATGAACTCTGTTGTCTGTTGGATATGGCATGTGTATAGAGGGATTGGCAGAATTAGGCTACCAGGCATAGGCAGGAATAGGCCACCAGCTATTTACATTTTATGTGTCTTTAACCCCTTAAGGACGCATGACATACCAGTACATCATTGGAGCCTGCCACTTAACGACCCATGACGTACTAGTATGCCAATAGGTCCTTCGGCTCTGTGAAGCGAGCTCAGAAACTAAGCTCACTTTACAGAGCGTGAGTACTGGCTGCTATCAGCAGCCCGATCCTTACTGTTAATGACAGGCCGCCGTGATGGCACAACCACCCACCGTTAACCCCTATGACTTTTAATTACATTATATATAAAATGCGATCATGGCCGTTATACATAAATATGACACTAATAAAAAATTAAGATCATGAGGGTAAAAATGACACCCCATACAGCCCCATAGGTGAAAAAATAAAAAAGTTATAGCTCTTACAAGGCGAGGAGGAAAAAAAACAAAAATGCTAAATTTGAAAATTGTCACTGTCATTAAGCTCATTTTAGGCTCTGTCCTTAAGGGGTTAAAGTGAATCTGTTAACTACCATTCAGGCTACAATCTGCTGACACTGTTAACTGTTAGGGCAAGAAGAAACATGGCACTACTCATCTATCCATCTGTGCTTCCATACAGACGGAAATGTTTTTATTCCACTCGGTCAAAGGGGTAGTTACTCTCCTTCTGGGAATTCTGGGAAGAAAGGATATGCAAAATAGCTCTCACACATCTTGAGCAAAGAGATGTCCCTTCAAGTCAAGTCTTGCTCAGTCAAGGAGCCTTAGAACATTGACTGGGGATTTTATGCCAAGCCAAACAATCTCTCCAAAAGGAAAGATTTCCCATCTGCAGATAGCTATTTCGGGGTTTTTGCCCCTCATCAGTGCAGAGCAGGGTGTTGGCTGGCTAGTGAGAGGTGTATCGATGTGGGTCAAAGGGGTAGTTACTCTCCTTAAGTAGAGCTCATCATAAAGACCTGTGGAGACTTACAGACCATTGCTGCTCCACTGAGAATTCTGGGAAGAAAGGATATGCAAAATAGCTCTTACCCCTCTTGAGCAAAGAGATGTCCCTTCAAGTCAAGTCTCGCTCAGTCAACATTGACTGGGAATTTTATGCCAAGCCAAACAGTCTCTCCAAAAGGAAAGATTTCCCATCTGCAGATAACTATTTCGGGGTTTTTGCCCCTCATCAATGCAGAGCAGGGTGATGGCTGGCTCCTTTATTCCACTGTGCATAGTGTCAAAGAGGCGTTCCTAAGCTCCTGAATTTTTGATGACATCTTCTCACTCCTTTTTCCATCCCTGTCCCTGACAGTTAGTTTCAAGCACTAAGCCTTGCTTCTTAATCGGATTCCTGCACTGTGCATACATATTGGGGGAGATTTATCAAAGGGTGTAAAATTTAGACTGGTGCAAACTACCCACAGCAACCAATCACAGCTCAGCTTTAGTCAGTGCTGAAAGGAAAGAGGAGCTGTGATTGGTTGCTGTGGGCAGTTTGCACCAGTCTAAATTTTACACCCTTTGATAAATCTCCCCCTATTGTGTCTAGATTTGCAAGCATTGCTTAGCTGTCAATCAAGCAGAGATAGGGGCACTCCTGGAACTTAGGAAAGCCTCTTGGACACTTTGCATCAGAGGAAAAATAAAAAAACATGTTTCTATGTTATGGAAACATTGGTGGATATATGAAAGGTACCATGTGTCTGTTTCCCCTAATGGCTATCTAACAGTGTCAGCAGTTTGTAATCTGAATGGCACCAGACAGATTAGTTTTAAGTCTCAGTAGAAAATTTTTGTTTCCCTTTCTGGTGGAAAATACCTGCATAAGGTTGTAAAAAAAATTTATAAAAATTTAGGGAACTTGCTTTAACATGCTTTATATATGGTCTTGCTATGTTGGTTCTCTGTTTCAAAAAATCAGGAGCCCTAACGATTTTAATTAATTTCTCATTCCTAAATAGAGTACATTATTCATGCAAAACACACTTTAGATTAGAGTAAAGTATGTATAAAATGTAAAAAACAAAACCAGTAAAAATCAGCAGATTTTTTTTTTTCTATAACAGAATCAATGAGCTGGTCTACCAGATAGTGTCTAGTATCCATGACAACAGTTGCTTTGACAAGATGTGCATATGGCATTACACTGCCAGCTGGTGTGAACAATGTTTGAACTACTGCATTGAGATGCTGAGCAAACAGAAAAAGTTGCCACGTCTTAACCCTCAGGGAAGGCAGTCATCCCCTGATCAATTATGAAAAGACAGAGAGAGGTCTGCTACAGTCTGCTCCAAGCAAGTTTTTCAGTGAAAGCAGGCAGACAGTGAAAACCAAAGTAAACAAAATGAATGCACTGGCTCTATCTCTTTACAACATTGATTTGCCTTCCCACGTAAGCCTTTGGTATACATTTGCACAACATACTTTTAACAGTAGGAGACTTTCCCACAACAATCATGTCATTGTCTCTTAGAATTCTAAAGTAATTGCAGGTCAGTTTTCAAATTTCATTGACACATTCCATTACTCAGTTCAACAAAAATACGACACATCCCGAAAGTACAATAAACACAATTAGTAATGAAGTACGATGGACTTTGCAATCGAAATAAATGTTGGCATTTTAGCAAAAGAAAACACGCTAGAAGGATGCTAGGGTATTGAAAAGCAATTATTTCCAGACATAATACTTGTTCTCATTGTGGCCAATGGTTAGAAACAGATTTTTAATTTAAATTGTCTAAGAATAATAAGTCTTGGGCTATGTTCCCACAATGTATTTTTTTTATGTAAAAAAGTCAGTATTTCTCAAATAAAGAGAAGATATGGAATCAGAGGATCCACATCAGAAAGATGAAGAAGTAGGACACCAGAAATTTTAACTTTACATTCATAGTTTAATATCATTTTTTTATGTAGAATTGTAGAAACCTTAAAGGAGTTTGCTGTACAGTATTAGTAACTGTACTCACTGTATATACTGACAGCAGCTCCCTGTGTACCTCATAGAGGTAAAATCAGACTCTCCTCCTCCAGGCTGGGCTGCCCTACTCTGTTTTGTTTCTTCTGTCCATAAAATGGCAGACATGGAGGAGCATGTGACTGTGCCCCGCCCCTCAGTGTCCACCATATGTCTATGGAAGACACAGGGGGCAGGACATGGTCACATGCTCCTCCATGTCTGCCATTTTATGGACAGAAGAAACAAAACAGAGTAGGGCAGCCCAGCCTGGAGAAGGAGAGTCTGATTTTAGCTCTATGAGGTACACAGGGAGCTGCTGTGAGTATTTACAGTGAGTACAGTTACGAATACTGGATACTGAACTATTTTACTGTAAAGTGTTCAACCCCTTTAAGGGACTCTAAAATCATTTTTTCAACTCTTTCCTGGATGTATAGGTTTCTCTAGAGATTTTGGTGTTATCAAGAGAAGGGAAAATTATTATATCTTGGCCCCATCTTGATTCTTCTTGACACTGTCTCAACATCACTCCATTCTATGTAGTAAATGATAACCTTTTTTGTCAAGCATAAGGACTGTTTGTTTGATAAAGTATTTCTACACAAACAAATAAATCAAAGAAGATTCCATCTTAAAGTACAATATGTCAACTCTTTATAATTACATTTTTGTACTTGACCTCAAGGTAACCGTAAGAAACTGTAAAAATACATGTAAATTAAACTTCAGATAACTAACTTGACTATAATCTATAAACTAAACTATAACTATACTATAACTAACTATAATCCTCATATAATGAATGTAGGAGAAAATAAGAATGCTGTACTACATTGCCACTATTTATCTGCACTTCACACTGCACTTCTGTTTTTTAGCTATGCTGGAATAAAACACAAATCAAATTGCCTTTCTGAAACTATAATGACAACATTTATTTTTTCATACTTTAAAATGTCTGTCTTAAATATGTAAAGTTTAAATGTATGGTTGTAAACACAGCAGGTAAAGCAACCATTTTAGGAGATCAAAGATGATATAAGCTTATTCTGGAAAATCACTCAGACATGATGTCTGTTATAGTCATTTCATAGCTCATGCTACAATTTCCCCATAGCTGGTGCATCATTTTATTTTTACATCTGGTAATTCACATATTTATTGTCCCCTGAAACAGACTGTTAGTGTGGCTTATGAAAAAACTGTAAAGATCAAATGCTTAGAGTGTGACACATTTCTATCAGTTTCCTTGTAATCATTAAATTAATAAGCATTAGAATAAGTCAACAAAATAAAAATAAAACATTACCCTAAAAAGCATCAGGTCTCTACATTTTATTTGTACAGGGTATTAACACAATTTTCATGGACCATTCAAAGAAGCCTAGAAAAATAAAGGTTTTAAATTTGTTTATTCATTTAACTTGAAATAAGTCCCATGTCTGAAAGTACCAGATTAAAAGTCTGGTAAAATAGTCTGGTAAATGACTTGCAACAAACATAAAACTACCTTATTTCCAATCCCATAGAGCAATATTAGTAACATCTATCTATCTATCTATCTATCTATCTATCTATCTATCTGTGTCTTGTCTTTAACCCTTAGGCAACCCTGGACATACCCGTACGTTTAGGGCCGCCTCCCTGCGCTCTGAACCGCCACGGTCCAGCGTGCCGCTCGTACTTGATGCAGCCGTTCCCTGATGTCTAGTGGGGAGGATCGCTCCTCTGGGACGTTGTCCCGGAGGAGCAATTCACACACCTTACCCCGTCCGGGGTCAGCACCGTAATGGCGATGATCCCGGCTCGGCACGCAATTGCTTCCGGCTGCAGCAGCCGGAAGCAATCGATGTGCCTATCTCATCGATCTATGCTGCATATCTATGCAGCATAGATCTGTATGAGAGATCAGTGTAATTATACTAGAAGTCCCCCAGGGGGGCTTCTAGTATAAGTGTAAAAGTAAAAATAAAAGTGTTGTTTTTAATTAAAAAGCCCCCTCCCCTAATAAAAGTTTGAATCACCCCCCTTTTCCCATGTTATAAATAAAATTAAATAAATAAATAAACATGCTTAGTATCACCGCGTGCGTAATCGCCCAAATTAATAATTAATCACAAAAAAATCCCAAAGTGCAAAATTGTGCATTTTTGGTCGCATCAAATCCAGGAAAATTGAAATAAAAAGCGAACACAAAGTTGCATATGCACAATCAAGCTACCGATAGAAAGAAGACATCATGGTGCAAAAAATGACACCTCACACAGCCCCATAGACTAAAGGATAAAAGCGCTATAAGCCTGGGAATAGAGCAATTTTAAGGAACATATATTTGTTTACAATGGTTTGAAGTTTTTACAGGCCATCAGATACAATAAAAGTTATACATGTTACATATCGTTGTAATTGTAACGACTTGAGGAACATATTTAACAAGTCAGTTTTACCCCAGGTTGGACAAATGTAAACGGCTGATAGCCCCATATAGCGCTGGGGACGCTGAGGAGGAAGGCATAAAGGAAAGTCTCTTACCTTCCCCCTCGGTGCCATTCCCATGCTATTAGTAAGGGTAAAGTCTGCTCCGGAGCACCATTAGGAGCACTGCTGGGTCATCCGGCCTACCCCTTCTACTGATAATCAATGTGGGGGTGGGTCAGATGAAGAGGCAGTGCTTCTAATAATGGTGCTCCAAAGCGGAAGATAAGACACATTCCTTCTTCCTCAGCGTCCCTGGTGCTATTGGGGGCTATTAGCAAGTTAGGTTCTTCTAACTTGCTGATAGTTCCCCTTTAAATGAGATAACACTTGATGTCCCTCTGTATTGCAGACCATGGCCCAGATTTATTAAAGTGTGTAAAACATCACAGCTTAGCTTCCATTTTACCACAATTAAAAATTGAAAACTGAGCTGTGATTGGTTTTTATGGGTAGTTTACACTAGATTCTATTTTACACACTTTGAAAATCTAAGCCCAAGGCTATCATTTTTCCCCTAACTAATCTTTCTTCAGTTCCCCTTACCTACTATTGTATTCCCCTGCCATAACTTCCTTAAATACACAAATACAGAACTCTTGTCATACAGAAGTCATGCTGCCGCATTGACCAGTTATCTCTTTCTAGTCCTTTTAGACCTGCTGATTGGTGTTGAGCGAGCACTAAAATACTGTACTTGGGTGCTCATTATTTGAGTGCTCGACTCTATTGAAACACCCTATTGAAATTAATGGTAGACTCAAACATGTAACCATTTGTCCCCTGCAGAGCAGAGGGTGTGTGGTTTACTTTTAAGTAACCAATTTCATTTTTTTCATTCAAATTTTTGTATATTTGCTGGATGTGTAAACAAAATACATAAAATTTAGACTGAAAATATGCAATACATTACGGCAAGACACAAAAAAAAAATCCGATGGTATGCATGGAGCTTGTTTGCTCAACACTATTGCTGATATTTTAAGGCTATTAAACACTCCCCTTGAGCTATGTAGCCAACTCTTGCATTTACACTCATTTTTTTTTAACTCCACAGGACAGTTCAATTTCCTCTTGCATTGTGTTACTTCAGTACATACCTTTTTAGGTTTGGCTTTTTTAAATTGTCTATAATCAGCTTTCAAAGTCTCCTCCTATCGACAGGATAGGGGAATGTTAAGATAATTGATGGAGGTCCAATTGTTGGGGCCCTCATTGGTCTGGAATATATACAAAAACTGTCCATTAAATAAATGGAGCTTAGCACACATGTGCCGCTAGCACTCCATTCATTTCTATGGGGCAGTTGGACCCCCCCCAGAGATCAGCTTATCGCTCTTCCTATGAAAACTTTACTAAAGATTGGTGCTTTAGAATAATAATAGCAGGCGTTATGATATGGACAAAATTAATACAGTATCATGCTAAGATAATTGAGATACATTGTTTATAATGTATGTAATCATTAGGCAGACAGTTTGTTTACAATTAATGTTTATGTAAAGTTGACTAAATCAAAGTCTTACTATAACTACTGAAAGGGCTAAACCTATTGTGCAGAAGTCTTCCTGCTAAAGTTGCAGTTTCCTTAAGAATGTTAGACCATCAATGAAACATGTTAGCAAGAAATAATCAATGGTAGACTGTTAAAACTAATATGAATACAAACTAAGTACATTTTCTGCAAGACTACACTACAATTTGTAATAAACTGGTAATATTTTTTATGCAAGCTGTATTATTTACCTTTCTAAAGCAAAATGCTTTAAGGCTTTCATTTATTAAATATCCTAAGATTATAACACAACAATGATGGCTTTATTCTTGTACCTGTAATCAGTTATTATCACTGTGTGAGTTGATGTGTAAATGCTTGGAATATGAAGCATTGATTCCAGGCCCCTCTCCATTAGCTGCACGTGCTCTAATACACATAGATTTTTTTTCTCAATTTCTAAATTTTTCACAATTGCATTAATTGGACTGTAACAAAACTGTATTGCTCCAAGCTGGTAGTTGTAATATGAATAATTTTATGTCTGACAAGAAATGACATTTTAGCCCCTTTTTAACCCCAATTTTGGTTTTTGCACTTTTGTTTTTCCCTCCTGTTTAACTCCTCACCTCTGCAGCCTATTTTGGTCTTAAAGGAGAAGTCTGGCGGGGAAAGAAAATCAGTTCCGGCAGGGGTTGGGGGGAACATAATACAGTATATTTACCACGACCTGGCTAATGAATGACCCACTTAGCCAGTTAGTGACTGGACCAGGTCATCGCTGCAGGCACTAATGAGTGGTGTGGTCTTAATCTCACCCCTTCTAGCCAGGTCATAATGTACATTGAATCTGTGAAAAAATGACTACCGGGTACGGGCACTGTATGGGCACTGGTTCCGGTAAGTATACATTCTTTATTATGTTTCTCTTACTCCCTGCCAGCACTCACGTTTTTAATTTTGCTTGACCTCCTTTAGTGATCAGGCCAATTTTCATTTTTGAGTATTTCTTTTTCCCTCCTTGCCTTTTAAGAGCCATAGTACTTTTATTTTTTATTTTTTTTAGCATTAGACCTCAAATAGACAGGAATCCCCACCGGGGAGGGGAGGGGGGGGGCATGATTAGACAATGACAGGAGAGCAGCTCCTGTCACTGACACTTAAGCAGTTAATTGTGGGCTGCAACTCAATTTACAATAATATTTTTGCTGTTAAAAATTGCAGAACTGTGAGAAAAAGCTAATAGACACCATAATAAATCCATCAGGGCTAATATGAGGCTTCGGTGTCCTACCTGGCATATGAGTTGGGTGATAATATGAACAAAGCCTATGTATGTGCTGCCTTTGAAAACAGAAGATTAGAAATATAAAGGTGTATTATGAGGTTAGTAAAGTAAGTAGTGGATAGATTCTTTAATTAAAATAGTTAAAGGAGAAGTCTGGCTGCTCCAGGACCTCCGCCAGTCTCCGGGATCCTCTCCCAGACAAATTCACAACCAGGTTGACTGACTGCCCGCTCAGCCAATCAGTGACCAGAGCGGGACGCTGCTGCAGTTACTGATTGGTTGAGCAGGCAATCCATCAGTCAGGAAAGCATTTTCCCCTCAATGTGACATCATTGAGACTCGGTAAAAATGCCTCGGCGGGGCTCCTGGAGACAGTGTAGCAGCGCAGGCACGTGAAGAGGTAAGTTAGCATTCTGTAGTAAGTTCCTCCCTGCCCCTGCCAGCTGCCAAAAAATAAAAATGGCCAGACTACTCATTTAAGTAGAGCTTAGCACATTTTGGGGGAAAAATAGATCATCTTCTTGGTGGTTTCCCTGATAAGGAGGACTGTCTTCAAAATGCACAGTACTATTTTTACGAATTTGAGTTCTTCAACACTTTGGTTTATAGAAACAACATTTTCTTAGTGTTTTTTAGGAAATTAATTCTTTTTGATCAGTTAAATGAGGGAATGTGGCCTAACAACAACACAGCAGATAACATACCTATCTCTTTCTTGGGAATCATAGCTCTCAATACATCTGCTTGTAATTTGTTTGAAGATGCTAGGATCCCTAGTACCTAGAAACTGAGAAACTGTCCATGAAAATAAATCAAGGCTATGGCCATTTTAGAATTGGTTAGGCTGTGTTCACACATGCAGCAATGCAATGAAAATGCAAAGTGAATGCATCATTTATTTGTGCTTCTGCATCACGTCACTGCAGTAATTAGTCACTTATTGGCCATCCAGCTGTCCTTCACTGCATTAACACAATAAAGCTCCATGTGTAAACATACCTGTTTAAGTGGGCCTAATGATACTAAAAAGTAGTTTGTTTAACCTCCTTATGACCAAGCATACAATGGCCTAAATGAACAGACCAATTTTTATTTTTGCATTTTAATTTTTTTCCTCCTCACCTTCTAAGAGCTATAGCACTTTTATTTTTCCATCTACAGGGCCATGTAATAGCTTGTGAACTTTGTAACAGCACCTTTCCATCTACCATAAAATGTATGATGGGATCCTAAAAATATAATTGAAAATTGAAAAAAAAGGGATTTTGTAACTTTTGGGGGGCTTCCATGTTTACATAATGCACTGAACAGTCTGAACATAACAATATGCATGTTTTCATAGTTTTTCTAATGTTTTACTTTTTTACAGTAAAACTTTCTTTTTGCAAATAAATATGATTTAAATCATAGGACTCTACTAAAACTCTTATAATGGTTTTATTTTTTTTCACCTATGGGGCTGCATGGGGTGGGATGGGATTAGCTATGATCTCTAGTGTTTATTAGTTCCATATTAGTATAAATCAGACATTTTCTCCTCTTTTTGCTTACATGCGGGAACAATATTGTTATCTTTTAATAGATCAGAAAATTGTGCACACTACTATATATAACATGTTTGTTCATTTATTTTACATTTTCATTTGGATATTAGAAAAGGGAGGTAACTTAAACTTTTATTGGTGGAGGGGCTTTAGAATTTGTTTTAAATTATCAACATTCTTCTCATAGAGCCAACCTGAGGAAGACTCTAAGAGAAGATCGCTGTTCGGACCGCACATAGGTAAGTATAACTCCTCCTGCAGTAAGGTCGAGACCCCCAAAAACACACTGTGGTGGTCCCGATTGGCATGTGACAGGAGCTTCTCCTGTCTCTAAAACACCGCTATTGTGCCACAATCACTGAATTTAAGTGGTTAATGACAGGCTGCAGTGCGATCGCTCCTTCCTGCCATTGAAGGTAAGGGACCTCACCAGCTATGAAGTGAGCTCGGCTAACTTCATAGCTACACAGCTGGGTAAAACGGCATGCGTGTACAACATGGGTCGTCTGGTGATAGGCATGGGTTGTCTAGAGGTTAATAAACATAGCAAAGCATAAATATAGACAATGTAAGTAACCCTGCTAAATGTCTGAAGAGTTTTTCATTTCATTTATGAGAAGTGAGCAAATCAAATAAAGCAACATAAAATCACCAAGATGAGAAAGAGCAATGTGATGTAAATATGCATGTTTTTACAATACCACATTATCTTATGCCTAAAATAACCATGATAAGAGAAATCAGTGAAATAAAATGCTTATTTAAACCACAGTGAAAGAAAAGGCCTTTAGAAAAGCAGAAATAACTATATTTATTTTTAATATAAATACGCGCAAAATAATAATAGCAATGCATTTAGTAATACTGCATGCAGTTTTATTTTATATAACTTTCTTAAAAATAACTCATTATCCGTTTTACTGCCGGAGGGTTTTCTGGCAGTGCAGGATTTTTAATGTTAAAAAAGGATTCTGTAAAGTAAAGGAAACTTTATTTTGAACAGTATCATTTGACTACTTTACTCCATTAAACAGTAACTACACATACTTGTTAAGGCACAGAGAGTCTATACGCTTTAGCCCTAAAATATGATAGTTTAACCTAGCAGCCTGTTGCATTTAACCAGTAAAATGAAAAATGACATCTACGCCCATTAATATCTACAATGTATAAACAGCACAGCATGACACATTCTTGAAAGCTGAAGGCTACAAAATCTCTCTGTAACATAAATAACAAAGCACTCAGAAGCATATTGATGTTGATATTCATCTCTGAGAAAAACATTGCTGCCTAGGCTTCTTATGAAAATAGATGCAGCCCAAATGGATCTCCTGTAATTGGTTTCAGATAGCGAGGTCAGAGGAAATATGATACAAGAAACTATTATGTGGAACAGGAGAAACAAGAATGTTTACACAGGCCCTCCCCCATTTTACAGGCTAGAGGTACCAATACCATATGCTCTTGAAAGATAACTAGCCCTAAAATGAGGACATGTACTGTAATTTTCCTTACTCTACATTAGCTGCATATCATAATAAAAAGTATTTAATTATTTTTATTCTTTATCCCTAAAAAATACATTACCTTATACAGTGTATTTTATTCATACAGCTAGGAAAAAAAACATTTATAACCCTTTAACCCCTTAACGACATCGGGCGTATATTTACGCCCTGATGCCGGTAAGGCCGTTCAGAGCGGGGCCTCGTGGCGACCCCGCTCTGAACCGCGGCGGTCCCGGGTGCCGCTTGTAGCCCGGGACCGTAGGTATTAGCGGGCACGGTCCGATCGCCGTGCCCGCTAATACAGTAATCAGATGCAGCTGTCAAACATGACAGCTGCATCCGATTACCGGATTCAGCTGTTCCCTGGTGTCTAGTGGCGGAGATCGCTCCCCCGGGATGTTATCCCGGAGGAGCGATCTCCGTTTCTGAAGCCGGCCGGGGACCGCTCCAAGATGGCGCCGTCCCCGACTCGGCACTCGTTTACTTCCGGCTGCAGCAGCCAGAAGTAAACGAGTGCCTATCTCATGAATCTCTGCAGCATATCTATGCTGCAGAGATCTCTATGAGAGATCAAAGCACTTATACTAGAAGTCCCCCAGGGGGGCTTCTAGTATAAGTGTTAAAGTAAAAAAAAAAAGTGTTGTTAATAGTAAAAAGCCCCCTCCCCTAATAAAAGTCTGAATCACCCCCCTTTTCCCAGGTTATAAATAAAAGTAAATAAATATATAAATAAACAAACATGTTTGCTATCGCCGCGTGCGTAATCGCCCGAACTATTCATTAATCACATTCCTGATCTCGCACGGTAAATGGCGTCAGCGCAAAAAAATCCCAAAGTGCAAAATTGTGCATTTTTGGTCGCATCAAATCCAGAAAAATTGTAATAAAAAGCGATCAAAAAGTCGTATATGCGCAATCAAGGTACCGATAGAAAGAACACATCATGGCGCAAAAAATGACACCTGACACAGCCCCATAGACCAAAGGATAAAAGCGCTATAAGCCTGGGAATGGAGCGATTTTAAGTGACGTATATTTGTTGACAATGGTTTAAATTTTTTACAGGCCATCAGATACAATATAAGTTATACATGTTACATATCGTTTTAATTGTAACGACTTGAGGAACATATATAACAAGTCAGTTTTACCCCAGGGCGAATGGCTTAAAAACACATTTCCCCCAAATAAACAAAATGCTTTTTTTAAAAAAATTTCACCACAATTTGAATTTTTTTATGGTTTCGCAGTGTACTTTATGCAAAAATTCAGCCTGTCATTGCAAAGTACAATTAGTGGCGCAAAAAATAAGGGCTCATGTGGGTTTCTAGGTGGAAAAATGCAAGTGCTATGGCCTTTTAAGCACAAGGAGGAAAAAACTAAAACGCAAAAATTGAAATTGGCTCTGTCCTTAAGGGGTTAATATTAATCCACAATCCATCTATCATTTAAGAAATTAATTTAGTTTTTTTTTTTTTTTACAAAATAAAACTTTAGGGCTAGTTCACATTTTAAAACAGCTAAAGCTGTGTTGAAACTACTAAAAGGATATTCTGATCTTGTAATTTTTATGTCCTTTGGCCTGTTTGCAGCTACTAGAGGTGTTTGGAAAGCTGAAAGCAGCCTAAAGGGGACGAGTCGCACAATTTCTATAACCCCTACTGACTTTAATAGGGGTTGCACAAACAGTGTAGACCTGTAAGCTACTTCACTTAAGAAACTTGGGGCTATGCTGTTTGTGCAACTCCCATTAAAATGAAAAGAAATTACGCAAATTGCATAACTTTCCAGTGCCAGCTGCTTTCAGCTTCCCAACCACCATAGGCAGTCACAATCAGGGCAAACAGGCCTGGGGCACCAAGATTACGATATGGGAATACTGCTTTAGCCATGTTCACATGGCTTAAGACTCTGTACGTTCTGTGACCCGGCTGGTGTCAGAGAAGATCATCCCCGCCGTTACTGCAGTACCGGCCAGATGATCTTAAGTTCTGATGATTTGGGATGTGGGCGCACGCTCTATTGTGTGAACCGATAGGTTCTTTGTTGCTGCTATTCAATGAATAGCGGCCGCAGAAAATTGACATGTTAGTTTTTTGCAGTGCCGCTAGGGATCCCGGCCGTAGCATATACTATGTGTATACACTCCGGACGGGATTTCCTCAGCTGCAGCTCATTGTAGGTAAAGTATTAATCACAGCCATGTTGCAAATCAGCAACAGCAGCTGTGATCAATTCAATACACGTTGTGTGAACATAGCCTTAATGAGTATATATTACATTAAGCCAATGAGCCCAGTATGTGATCATAGTTAATACAAGTTTACTATTTAAAAGCTCCGTACCACCAGGCCAGACTATATTTACACTTGAGAATTGAAATACATGTTCTATAGCTCCCTTTAGTTGGGCCAATTGTATCTTTAGTTTATGCCTTTATGCATAATCCTATTTGTAAGGGATGCAAACAAATTGTATAAATTAAATAAATCAGTTTGGTCATACATTTTTTTATGTATATGTTTATATGAGTAATAAAAATATAAAAAGCAAAAAAACTAGTGTGTGAAAACATTTTCACCATGGCCCATCCTCATCATAGGGGCTGTACTGTTTCCTTGACTCCATTGGGCGGAGGAGCCTGCTTGGCTGTTTTTAGAAGAACAGTCACTTCTGCTTCCTGCTATAACCAGGCAGATGGGGTTGAAGGGCCCTGCTACATAGATAGGTGTGGATTGCAGTGGGAGCTGCATATTTTAGGTATTTATTAAATACCTGTAGATATATCATAAATATTGAAATTGGACTTGCCCCAAGCTTGAAACTCTCCATCACATGCTAATATGGGTCTTCTTAAAATCAATTAAATCATCAATGTCTCCTTTTTCAAACAATTTCATTGCATGGTGCTTGAAATAAATGAGATTGTTGCTTTAAGCCTTGTTTGTGAGCTTGTTCTATCCGAGCAGTTAGCTACACAAAGTGGAAATGGAATACAAGACATGTAATCACCTAATTGTCATAAACCAAATTTAACACAGCAATTTCTAAGAGTGGAATTACAAATTTGTAGCAATTGACCTTTCATTGTAACAAGACTAATTGATACAGTAATTAAACAAGTTTTGAAAGAAATACTGGTTAATTACTAGAAAATGGATTTTTTTTCCTCCAGATTTGTTTCATTGCATTTCTAAATAAGGCTCTGCGATATTTATGACTTTGACTATTAATCTGAAACAAAGTCTACTAGAAACATAGCATGGGTATTTTTGTAACAGAAATACAAGTTGTAGAAACTGCTGTAGCACTGCCATTAGAGAGAAGATTACACTACAGTGTAGATTAATAAGTGGTTCATTCTCTCCTAAATAACTTTTGTGTAATTATATATCATTCACTATATATTACTCAGCTATCGTGGTCCATTTTGAAAATAATACGAGAAAGAGAGAAAAAAATATATCCAGTTTTAGTTCCCAATCTAAAGGGAATAAGATGGTTTTACTTATTTGACTGTTGTGGTATTGCAGGGCAGGACTGACACACTGTAACTGGAGTGGAAATGAAGAGCTAGGGCAAAAGGTTTTTGAGAAGCTTAAAGCTACAACTTTGAGTTTTTCTTGGGATTAAGCCAACCTGGAGCTAGAGTTAACCTAAATCAAGAGCAGAGCTTCAGCTGACACCAGGAGCACAGACAACACAAATATACACCTCTCCCTACGTTCACAGTGTATATCTTGGCTAAAAGTCTACAAGTTTAGGCTGGGTTCACACTACGTATATTTCAGTCAGTATTGTGGTCCTCATATTGCAACCAAAACCAGGAGTGGATTAAAAACACAGAAAGGATCTGTTCACACAATGTTGAAATTGAGTGGATGGCCACCATATAACGGTAAATAACTGCCATTATTTCAATACAACAGCCGTTGTTTTAAAATAACTGCAAATATTTGCCATTAAATGGCGGCCATCCACGCAATTTCAACATTATGTGAACAGATCCTTTCTGTGTTTTTAATCCACTCCTGGTTTTGGTTGCAATATGAGGACCACAATACTGACTGAAATATACGTAGTGTATTCAACAATCACTACATGGCTAGACAACAAGGAAATAAACAGCAATCCATGGGTTAACTTAAAGGGGTTTTCCAGATGATTATTTGAACCCCTTCATGACTAAGCTCAAAATGGCTTAAATGACCAAGCTAATTTTCATTTTTGCATTTTCACTCTTCCGCCTCGCCTTCTAAGAGCTATAGTGATTTTATTTCCCCCTTTTCAAGAACAAAGTGTACTTTGTAATGGCACCTTTCAATCTACCATAAAATGCATGACAGAACCACAAAAATATTATTTATGGGGTGAAATTGGAAAGAAAAAGCCTGAGGCAGGCTCTATGAGAAGATTGCTGTTCGGACCACATGGAGATAAGTATCTCTGGCAGTCAGGGAAAACTATTGGGACCCCAGTAATAATGCTGCAGGGGTCCCAATTGGTAAGTGACATGGACCTGTCATTAACCTACGATCACAGAGTTTAAGGTATCAATGACGGGCTGCAGCGAGATGCAGTGTGATCGACCGGTCAGCAAACGATCCTCCCCAGCTATGAATCAAGCTCAGCTTCTGAGCTCACTTCACAGCTACACAGCAGATAATGGCGTATGGGTACAGCATAGGTTGTTTGGTCACAGGCACCCATGCCATAACCCTATGGCGCAGGTCATCTAGGGGTTAAAAGTACAATGTTAAACTTATAGTATTAACATGACCTGTTTCACTGTATATCAAGTATGTATTGTGATATCTTACTATAATCTGAGGAACATGTTTTTAGAATCAGTAATTTAAATTCTGCAAACAAAATCCGTTAGCTAGATTGTCACCAAAGGCATAGACATTTACTTACAACTGCCACTCTAAATAAGAAATGTACATGCCTATTAGCTGGTGTGAGAGATGTGCAATATCTTTCTTAGATCTATAGTGGAAGTAATAAATCAATAAATCTCACTGTAGCATTTGTTACAAGTTTTTAGTCTATTGGAACTCGGAACAGACTCATTACAAAGATACAATTAGAGTCCCATTTAGCATTTACACACAGAGATTAGCTGTTTGCACTAAAGTGGGAAGAAGAAAAGTAAAGTAAAAAAAATAGGCAGCTGTATTCCTGGTGTTATTTCTGCAAGAGCCATGCCTGAGAATAAGAGAAGAGTTTCACTCCCGTTGTTTATTGATTTTCTAGATTAAGAATCCCGGGGAGAGAATTGTAACAGACAACCATAAAATTATTTTTGGTGTGCTTATTTGCCTTTCCCTTGCATCTATTTGGCCTGTGCCTGTAGACAATTATGCGTTCCAGCCTAGACTCAGGTGCTAATAATGAAGGACAAATAGAATCATATGTGTAAACTTCCCCTTCTGATGAAAATTTATATTAACTTTCTGCCACTGTAAACAGAACTGCATAGCTCAGCGTCCCTGATGAATTGGTGATGAATTCAGTCATTTATATCCTAGGAATCTGTGCATTTATGGGAAAAGATGAAAACCGTCTGTATTGTGTAACCTTGCACTTTTGAGTAAGAAAAAGAAAACACCGGCTTGTTTAGTTCATCACTTAAAGTGTGTAAATTCAGCTCAAATAGCAAATTTCTATATGGCTCTGTCAGATTCAGCTACAGCGATCATTGCCAGTATAAACAAACCAAACAGTGCAGAGTGCCATGTTATCACTACAACTGTTAACTTGTACACTCTCAGTCTTCCATAAAAGCTGTTATGAATATCTTCACAATACAACAGGACCTTTGTTACAAGCTTAGTCTGGATAGTTTGACAGTTTAGAGGTATTTCTCAAGAGAACAAAGTCATTGGGGCAGATAAGTGTTTAGAAAGAGCCCTGTAAGCTTTAAAAGCTTGCATTTATCAGTTCTAAGGTAGATTTGTCATTTCTGTAAAAGTGACTGCTGATAAGTATGAGGTAAGAAAATAAAAGTGTATTTTCTAAGTCACAAAAAGCTGGTTATTACTTATTATTTTAACAATTAGTTGAAAGATTTTTCAGACTTGGAATAATATTACTGAATGCTGGACTGACAACAGAATACTAGTGAGAGGACCAGTAAGCAATGGCCAAAACAGCAAAGACTCAGACACATAAAGTGGGTAACCCTGTATATACACTAGTTATATGATGCTTTTACTATTCCGAGAACTCAGCTTCAATTTCATGGTAATTTTAAGATACTTATGTAGCAACCAATGCTACTTGAGGGGTTCCATCATTAATATGTTTTTCATATCAATGGGAAATGCCATTATTGGCTGATTGGTTTAGGGCTCTGTAGTATCCTGAGAGCAGGGGGCATCCAGTTCTCTGTTCTGGATGTGAGGCTAACTACACATAGTCACTCTGTTATACTAGCCACCTCAGTTTAATCTGGGATTGCCAAATAGTGGAGGAGTTATGCTACCTACTGCACATGTTTGGACAAAATAATAGGATAAAAAGGTGAACTATAATATAATTTCCAGAAGTATTAAGATATCCTTCTGTAAGATAGGTATATACAGAATACAGAACACCATATATTGCAAGGTATATGTGTAACACAACAGTTATTGGTAGTTTTCTACAGGTGTTCTAGAGATACACATTTCATAATCATAATGAACTAAATGGATTTTAAGTAGACAATTGGTTCTACTGTAAAGACTTAACAGAATAAGAGGTAATATTATGACAGGTGGGTAAAAAAGATCAAAAACATTTTGGCCAATATCTTTATTATTAAATGGGATAGCTAACTTTGAATTATCAATTTTGAATAAAAGGGTTTTTTGCAAATCAATAAATCACAGTGAGGATAGTTTATCATTTCCAACTTTTGCCCCAAAACACAAGTGTCTAAAACACAGACAAAAGCAAATTTTTAGCAAAATAAGAATCGTGCAAAAATTTTGACCTTTTTTTTTTTTATAATCCAGAAAACTGGCTTGTAAGTCCTGCTACCCAACTACCACCCCCACTAGAGGTCCCCTTACCTATTGTGTAGGAACCTGGAGGCTGCTGTTTAACTCTCCTTCGGCATCACCACAGCATTGATAAAGAATTAAAATATTCCTATTGCCTTCAATGGGTATGTTCACACTGTGTAAAAAAAAATAAGGCGTCCGTTTTTCTTTCTTTTTTTTTTTTTATAACGTCTATTATTATGAATTGTAATTGAAGTCAATGGAATGCATTGAAGTCAATAGAATCATGGTCGCCCCATTTAGAGGGAGATTTATTAAGCATGTAAAGTAAAGTAAAGTAAAACTGACTTAGTTCCCCCTAGCAACCAATCAGATTCCACTTTTCATTCCTAACAGACTCTTTGGAAAATGAAATATGGAATCTGATTGGCTGCTAGGGGCAACTGAGCCAGTTTCACTTTACACGTTTGATAAATTTCCCCTTTGCACAGACGTCAAATTAATGTTCATGACAATTATTCGCACACTTTATTTTGCAAACAACGGACATTATTTTTAGATGGTCCCCCACATTTTTTTTTCTTTACTCTTTTTCCCTATCTTTACAACTAAAGGGCCTAAACTAGAAAAATGTACTTATGTTCGTCATTTTAATGATGGGCCCCAAAAACGTGAAGTGACAATGTCATTGACGGATTACATTTTGGGAAAAAGAAAACGGACAGAAAAAAATGTCATGTGAACATAGCCAATAAGTAGTTTGAGTAATGTACACATATGATCCAGAGAAAAGTTTTCTGACCTGGCTAATATATAAAGGGTTCTAAATGATGGAACAGTCTCTATTAAATTACAACTGCCAAATATGGTATTTGTAAATAGATTTCTTAAACCAGATAATCCCTGTAAGGCCCCGTTCCCACTGAGCAAAGGTAGCTGTACGCGCTGAAGAATGAACATGTTCATTCTTCAGCACGTAGAGAGCAGGAGCGCGCGCCTCCCATAGACTCCCATTATGAGCGGGAGGCTAACGGCATTCCGCGGCGGACAATTCCGTTGCGGAATTCCGCTACCTTTGCTCAGTGGGAACGGGGCCTTAAATAGAACATGTCACATACATGTTATGTGGTGCATAATGTACACTACCGATCCAGACCAAAAAATATGTGATAAAGAGAAAAAATATTGAAAGCATGATCATTGATTTATGTAAAAGTTTTTGAAATGAGCTCCAATCAACAAGATTGCTGGCCCTTAAATCCTTCCTCTATTAGTCAAAACTGATGACAGCATTAGAGATGAGTGAACCTGCTGAGGTTAGGGTTCGTATGAACCTGAACTCTCGGCGTCTGATTCCCACTGTCTGCCCGCTCCGTGAAGAGGGTGGATACAGCCGGAGGACCGCTTGGAAAACTGGGATACAGCCTGTGGCTATGGCTGTATTCCAGTTTTCCAGGCGGTCCTCCAGCTGTATCCACCCTCTCCACGGAGGCTGCAGACAGCGGGAATCAGGCGCTGAGAGTTCAGGTTCATACAAACCCGAACCTCGGCAGGTTCGCTCATCTCTAGACAGCATACAGCATAGAAAATGCAGGTTTCCACAGAAAACAATCTTTTTATTCTAAATTTTAAAGCAACACCTACTACTGAAAGTAGTAGATGCTTGGAACAAACTTCCAGCAGATGATGGGTAAATCTAAAATTAAAACATGCCTGAGATAAACATATAACTATCCTTAGGTAGTAAGGAGGGAAATAATATAAAGGCAGACTAGGTAGACTACAATCCTCTATTTTTCAATGTTTCTAACTCACAGTCACAGACAGACCCATAATCTGACTTTTTAAAAATGTTATAGCCATTCAAAAAAAAAAAAAACTTAAGTGTTCACAATAAGGCCATAGTCACACATTTCTTTTTCTTGCCATATTCATGGATGGCCACCCTTTTGAGGCAAAAATACAAGCGTATTGTGATAACTAGGGGCCGTAAATAATGTCTATGATAAATATTTGCAGCAGTAATTATCAAAAGACAGCAGTCTTTTGGCGTTAAATTACATTTTTATGTTGATTCAACATAGTCTAATTCTGCTAGGTATCACTATATATATGTTGATAGGAAATTCCCTAATCTTTTTTATAGGTAAATCTAATAGGTTTCTAAAATATTAATCTTTTAGTTTTTCACCTCAATGGTTAAATTTCTGCTAAGATCGCTGCAGTTTGAATTGGAAAAAAAAGTAACATTTTGAAGATGAAACAATGTACTACCTTCCTAGCGAGGTGGATATCCAGGAGGAACTGACTTGAAAAGAATAATTAATGTTTTCCTCCAGTGTTGGTCTCCCACCCCTTCTGCAAAGACTGGTGCAGGGAGGCACAGCTCATGAAAGGTGTAAAGTTGCCAAGACAACCGTCTGACGCCCAGCAAGTTGTTCAGAAAAGGACTTATGGATGGAATCGGCTGTGTGAGCTATGTCTCCCAGCATAAATCTTTGCAGAATGGACCGGCGGCCAACAATGAAGGAAAACTTTAAATAAAGTATCAAGTGGCTGTGCCATATACTGGTGGTGAGGACCGTGTTGGTCTCTATGCAGATGACCTATTGCTCTTTTTGGGGGATGTGGATAGCTCCCTGCCCAGAGCTATAGAAATTGTAGATTTATATGGTACTTTTACTGGTCTATATATGAACTGGACCAAATCGTTCTTATTCTACACTCATTCAGATAGATCCCCCTTCTGGGTACTAGTATGGAGGGCCTTCTTGTGGTGCATAGATTCTGATACCTGGGAGTATTCTACCAATGGATTGTCATCAGTGTTTCTTCTGCAATTGAAGAGGACCTTTATATACCACATAAAGGTAAACCGCCGGCATGCCCCCTATTTATCTTTTGCCCCCTTATTCCCTTGCAATGAAAACAATTATTTCAGATACCCCATATGCTAAGTATTGAATTAATTTACAGTGTGCAATGGAGACCACTTCATTATTAAAAAGACATTAACCTGGACCTGTCTGACAATAAAATGAGTGCAGATAATGTCAAAGAAGTTCTAGAAACATGATCTTTGAGATATTGTAAATCTTATAAGACACTCTTTTGCTCTGACACTATTCACACTGACAGGACAGTGTCGGGGAGGCTTAGGTTCATCCTCCTTTGAAACTAGATAGTGTAGACCACCAGTTTTTCTTTTTTTTTTATTAAGTTAATGGCACACCAACTGCTGACAAAAATTGCAGATGGGTAATGGAAGAAGAGGCAGGAAGAAATCACAGATCCTTTTTCAGGTCAAAGCTTATAACATTGGTTATCCACCTTGATTTATGGACACACTTTGGAATATGTAGAAGTATATAAAAAATAAAATATAAAAAAAAAAAAATAAATAATGTAATTCTATGATTGAAAGTTTAATAGCTGAAACCAAGAATTCTTTATTGAACATTTAGTACTATTTTTTTCTAAGTTCTGGTACTCCTGGGTATATTTATCAAACGTTCTTCTTTCTCTCATCTATGTAAAAATAAGAAACCTTTTTAATGTTAATCTATGGAGAGCAGTCATCAAAAACTGCAATATTTTAGCCATTCATGAAGAGGCCCCAACAAATAAGATAGGGAGGCTTCTTATTATTTTCACTATAAAGAAATAGAAACATTAAAAATACATCTGATGAGCTGAAACTAAAATTCTCACTTATAAAGTGTATGTTTAAACACAGCAATAGCATTTTGATCTAAAGTTTTCCATTATTTAATTAAAGGATACTGTTTTGAAGGCTTTGTGTTAGTATAATAGTGCTTATAAGTATGTAAATCCAGTAAAAAGAAGCTAACATCTCTGAACACAAAGGTAAGCAGCACCTCTAACAAGAATATCATTGTTTTTGATCCCTTTTTCTTTTTATGCTTGTTAAAAAATGTTGGCCAGACACAAAAATGAGACTAATTGAATAAAACACAATTTAAATAGCTATCTAAAATGTAATAACATAAGTTGGATGGATTTGAGTTTGGACAGTTAACCCTCCCTGCTATTTTTTTTGTTTTGTTTTAGGAGTATATTTTGTTTGTGGTTTTGCTAGTCTGTCCTGGAATTTAAAACTTTTGTCTATTTCTGCACTGGTATAGTTATAGCTCCTTCCAACACCTACTGGAATTTGTGGAAAGGTTTGGTGGCAGTCCTTTTTTTAATATTAAATATAATATAAAGACCAAGGCACGGCTCAAATTATGTTTTAAGGAGCTGCAATACCGAAAACCTTTTTTTTTTTTTTTTTTTATATATGACTGAAAAATCCAATAAGCATCTCATAATAGCTAAGTGGCATGTTCTATTTTATTATCTGATAATACAATTAGGAGTTCCATGCTGTGACCATCTTTCATTGTAGAGCATGATTCTAATTAGAATGGAGGTGATTGTTGTCCCTATCAAACTGACTATAGTCAGGGAATTGGCAACCTCTCAGCAATATATCCCAAATGAAATGTTGAAAAAAAAAATCTGACTTTCAAATTAACCCCAAGCACTCAAATTTGAGGGTAGGACCAGGAAAGGTATGATAAGGTTGCAAAAGTAGAGATGAGCAAATTTACAGTAAGAATTAAGCAAAGCATTTAATTCCTACCGGCATTCTGCTCATCAGTCTTTGGGGCTTTAGGCTTTAAAGTGTGCTTTGCTCCATGCAGCTCTTCCCCAGGTGCTGGAAAAAGATAGATTCCATCCTGGGAAACCTCTCCCAGTTTTCCAGGATTGGATCTATCTTTTTTCCAGCACCTGGGAGGAGCTGCACAAAGCTAATAGATTTATTCACATCTGGCCCCTCTATGCCAGAAAATGGCCACTGCGCACCGTAATAAATCCCCCAATGTCTTTTTTGGTTGTTTGACCAATGTGTTTGATTCATTCCGTCACTTTGATGCCAAAACACCACAGTGTATGCAAGTTAATAAATTATGCAAATTGATGCCAAAATGACAGCATTAAACAAACAAACAAAAATAAATTGCTGCAAAATGGCCAAAAAAGATGTTGTGTAAACATAACTACACAGTTTTTCTGTGGACAATTTCTCTTCATTTTCTTCATAAGTTGCCCAAACTTTTAATAATCCTACTAAAATTGCAAAGTTGTCATACTGCCCGTTCTTACATTTCTAATAGCAATGTATGGATTTATTTATATTGATGGGATGCATCAATGGGGGTTAGTAATAGTTTTATATATCAGGTACTGCTAGTTCCTGATTGAGGGAGTTACTCCGGGAGTTATCAATATTAGATTGTTGGGGTCTGACCTCTGGCAGCCCCTGCTGATAAGCTGTTTGCAGAGGCCTAGTAACTGTTTACTGTTGCTCATCAATGCAAAATCAATTAAAATACTTTCAATGGAAATGGTACAAGGTAATGCATCATGCCATTCATTTGAATAGGGCACCTCTGCAATTTCTTGCACCATTCCCTTACTAATAAATAGCAGAACATGTTGTAGAAGTTTTATCCACTAGAAACATCAGAATGGTGTGTGTGGCTAGTCAAAACTATTGGTCTTGTAGTTTAACGTCTTTTAAGCACCCTCAAAATTGAGCAGTAGAAGCCTGGGTGGCCCTTGGCACCCTACAGGATACAGAAATGGTCTGAGTGATAAGAACAATCATTTAGGTAATATGGTTAATTTGATCACTAAACTGTGGCCAAAAAGACAATACATACAGTGTAAGGCTATGTTCACACTGCGTATGAGTCCGGCCGCATTTCGTACGCCGTCGTACATGTGCGGCTGAAACTACGGGCGTGGGAAAAATCGACATGCCGGATGCATACGAACCGCGAACATACACCCGTAGTACAGTTATGCTTCCCTAGCTTGTTTTGAAGCGATCTAAAACAGGTCATTTACTTGGAAATCTTTGCCCAGCCCAATAAAACTCACAGAACCTTTTGGATCAAAAGATCAAGTTCAATTTGGCTGAAATAAGTACTCCGTACGGGACCGCATGGAAATCCACGGCCGTGAGTTGGAACATTTCCGTCCTCAAACAATGGTCTTGTTCATTTTTCACGGCGCCGCATACGATCCGACCGTAAGCTCATACGTAGTGTGCATTGTGTGGACGTATATCGTATACTTTCAAGTGAACGCATCAACCTCAAAACTACGTGCGTATATTCGCGGTTCGCACTACGGCCGGACTCATACGCAGTGTGAACATAGCCTAATACAACAGCTGTTATTTCATACAACGCTATTTTACGTGTTCCTCTGGACTATATTGTATTATCAGCTGTAGGAACATTATTTTCCACCTATAGAATCTGCTGGCCATATGGGTGTGAATGAAAATCAATTAACCATTGACTTTTATTTCACAACTCCTATTTAAAGGGACTCAGTCAACTCCAAAACACTTGCTTAACTTATCAGTAGATTATAAATCAGTAGAGTATACAACCCTGATTCTATCTGCAAATTTTTTTTTTATCTTTCTATGTTTTTTTTTTGCATTCCTTTGCTATAAGCCCACAAATGAAGGAGTATAAGTAGTCCTCTCCATTATATTCTTGAGCCAAGTAGTCCTCTCTATGCATCAACATGCCCAGTTTGTAGGATTACAAAGGTGAAATACAAAGGAGAAGAAAGCTACAAATGACAGATTTGGGATCAGCATTAGTGATGAGCGAGTAGTACTGTCAATAACTAGTAGTTTCTGTCAATAACTATGCGGAGTAGGGTGTGTGTGTGACAGGCCCTAGTAGCATGCTATCATCGCGAGAACAGCGTATACATTCATTGGCTGGCTTACTCATGTGACCTCCAGTATCAGAACTTGGCTTTTCCTGCTCATCATCAGATGCCATCTTGAAGGTAGTGAGGGAGAGAGGCTAGAGCAAGAAGAGGAAGGATTTAGCTGATTCTAGGCAGGAAAGGCCCCCAAAAGCCCTTCTTAGGGCTACTACAATGCTCAGCACAGTATATTTCTACAGATTTTCTGTGAATAGGCTGTCTACCAGAAAATCTTATTCACACAGACAAGTAGTGAGGGATAGAGAGATTGCAGTAGGGACAGTCAGCATCTTATCATATTGTAGGCCAGAAACATTCCAAAAGCCCTATTAATGGCAACTACACAGCACAGCATAACATATACATCCACATATACAGTGCATAGACTAGCAGCATATCAGCTAGTTAGATAAGCATACAGATAGGCAGGGGCCAAATAGCAAATCAGTGGAGGCGTCCAGTGACTGATCACCCACTAGTCAGTGACTAATGAACTATTCTGTGATAGCTTATCAGTATGTTTTGCCCAGAAAACCTCTTTAGGGTGCGTTCACACATACAGGATCTGTAGCAGATCTACAGCAGATTTGATGGTACAGATGTTAATCTTCAGCAGATCTGCAGCAGATCCACAGCAGATTTGATGGCCCAGAGTTACTTTGCATTGAATCTGCAACTTCAAATCTTCTGCAGATCCTGGATGTGTGAGCGCACCCTATATGAGGATATCCAACACCCCCACTCACACACTGATCTAGTATTAATGCCTATACAATGTCATTGATAACCAGTTAAAGCTAACTATCACTATACTAGTTCTTATTTAAAAGGGTTTCCCCTTTTATACAACTTCTGTTCAAATGTTTCCCTTGATAAATGATCACCACCAATCCTTTATAAACCCCTTCACATCCACAATCTGTATATAAATGTTTCTACTGCACATGCACCGTGCAGTAGGAGAGTGTATATACGTTCCTCCAGTGAATGGGCTTTGAATATGTGTGGGACCGCTCCAATGCGAGCGGTCCCGCACACATCAGTGTGGACGTTGCCAGAGCTAATGACACAAAGCCACGGTCACGCAGCTGCCTGTCATTAACCCCCTTAGATGCCGCAATGCATAGCAATTGAGACTTTTTAGGTGCTTAGTAAAAGGACAAGCACCTGTCACTGACTGATCATGTCACGATTACTTGTACCGGCAGGTGGGGGTGAGCCACTTACATCCGTCCTGTCGGATCTTCAATCTGTGCAGTCTGCTCTCAGGCAGATTCTATGCACAGATTGACGATAATGGCATCAGTTTATACAATTAGAGCTTTGCATTTGTGAGTCCCCTAAGGGGCTTATATATGCAATGTAAAATGTGTAAAAAAATATAAAAAAATAAACATTAAAAAAAAAACCCTAATACAAATTACCCAATAAAAATTTATATTATCCCCTTTCTCATTATACAAATCAAAATATAAAAAAAATAAACATATTACATAATGAAGCATGCGGAATTGTCCGATCTATTAAGATATAGCAATATTGTTCCTGCAGGGTGAACAGCATAAATGAAAAGCGAGGGAGATAAACACCAGGATTTTTTAAATTATATATTAGAAAAAAAATTATAAAAAAAAAAAACAATTCAAAATTTTTCTCTTACACCATTATGATACCAATAAAACCTAGAGATCATGGTGCAAAAAAGGAAACCCCAACCAGCCCTGTAGGTGGAAAAATAAAAGCACTATGGCTCTTAGAAGATGAGGAGGAACATTGCTTCAAGTTGACCTGGACATCCGGGCAGCAATGACCTTCGGTCATGAAGGAGTTAACAAAGACAATGTCCCCCCTTTGAAAAGTGTTACCATTTTTTCATAATCCATAGAAGTAGACCATAAACTCTTAAAAGGTATCATATGAATCTTTTCTTAGAGTACAAGAAATATAAGACAAGAACATTACCCAGCATGTTCAACTTGCAACTACCAGTGAATAGAAGTAGAAACAAGGTGTCAGCTAAAAACTCCCACTTGGGACTGGGGAGAGCATGAGAAGTTCTCCAGCATTTACACAGCTTTTCAGTATAAAAAGAGATGTGGAGATTAGTTCAGAGATAGCAAAATAGACATTCTTACACTACGTAAAGAACACTACTCTGGTAAGGACACCAAAATCAACAACTGTTACAGTCATAGAAACGGACGATTTTAAACTTCCCGCTGTCGGGTTGCATTTAGGACGTTCCTGCAGCCGATATCTCTGTATTGGCTGCAGGTATGTTCTCTTTTTACTATTGATTTGCGAGCACCGTTGGGTGTGCCTGCAATTCAATTAACAACTCACTTCAATGTAATGTGCGGCTGACGCCATTGTGTGAACAGCTATTATTTTTGGATGCTGTTCACTGAAATGTCCGGAAATAATAGGCAGGTACATTATTTTAACACCTGTTCTGCAGTAAACAATGGACACTGATTTCATTGCAATCAGCGTCCATTCTTTACATAAAAAGAACTTAGTGTGAACATAGCTTTACAGATTCTTATATATTAGGAGTTACATAGCCCCAAATATGTCTGGAAAAATATTACTCTTAATATTATAACTAAGCATTTTATATAAAATTAAGCAGATTACCATCATCACAGCAAGAATTATAAAACAAAATGCATTTGTTCACACTAAATAAAAAAAAAACTGAAAAGGTACCGCTTTTTCTTTTTAAAATGACGTCCATTACAGCATTTTAATTGACCTCAGTGTAATGCATTGAACTTAACGGAATGACGAACGTCCAATGCGCACACTATTTTAAATGACGGACATTGTTTGTGCTGACATCAAAATAATGATCGTAACAACTATTTGTGGATTTCTTTTGCAAACAGGGGGTTATTTTTCAGTTATTCACACACAGATTTTTTCATCGTCCTTTTACCATCTTTTCTATTAAATCCAATGGAGTATACAATTAAAGACACACCCAAAGGCCAATTAGTCCACCTAAACTAGAATACCAACAGCTGTCATTGTAGTAACGGGTGGCCAAGCGGCGAAATAATGTCATTCAAAAAAAATTAATAAATTGTGGGAACATAACCTAATTCAAATCCTTTACAAATAAAAAATAAATGTCTTTTAAAGCATGTCACAGACATATGTTTTATAGTGTACCTTATCTTCATGTTGTCTATGAATGCGCTATTATACTGTGTGCATGACCTTTAAGTAAGCTAAAGAAGATACAGTTATCTTCCAACCTGACATGTAACATCTATCAATCACTGTATTTTGATTTATGCACAGCAAATAGCAGGTTCTGTGACTAGTGAACCATGGCACTAGAGTAGTGAATTTGATTAAGAAAAGATATGCATGGCTTAAGTTAAACACAGGAAATAAACAATAAAAAAAAGAAAAAAAATGGTCAAATTTTCCCCCAGATTATAAGATTTTAGAACAATTTCGATTTTGCAGTAAAAGATAACTGAATAAAAATATATAAACTGATCAGTCGTAACATTAAAACCAGATGACGTGCATGAAATTATTTAACTCAGTACAATGTCCCGTGTCACTTGGTAAGGTATATTACGCAGGTGAACAGTGAGTTCTTGAAAGTATTTTGCTTTTTTGCTTTTTTTAAGGCTATGTTTAAACACAGTAAAACAATACCAAACTAGGGTGAGGTGAATGGGAAATTTGGCCGGCATTGCACACATGAACATACTCTTTATTTACAACCTGCTTTTGTTAAAAAAAAAAAAGGCTCTTCACACACTTTTATTTTATCTTCCTGGTATTATTTTACTGTGTTTGAGCATGAAGCTATTGTGATGGCACGCTGACTGGGTTACAGCATTTCCAAATCAGCAGGTCTTGTAGGGTACTTCTAGTGTGCATTGGTTTGTACCTACAAAAACTGTCAGAACTTGCATTAGGGTTAGGCTATGTTCACACAACAGTTTTTCCCCATTTAAAATGACGTCAACTGTCTTGAGCTTAAAATCACAGATGTCATTTCGCTGGTTGGCCGCCTGACGGCTGTTGGTGCATTATTCTAGTTTAGGTGGATTAAAGCAAAAAGAAAAACTGTGTGTGAACAACTAATAACGTCCACTGTTTGCAAAAGACGTCCGAAAATAATTGACATGATCATTATCTTGACGTCCGCTCAGACATCTGTCTTTTAATTCACTGTGTGTATTGGACGTCCGTCATTCTATTGATTTCAATGCATTCCATAGAAGTCAGTTAAATTGCGGACATCTTTTCTCTTTTTTTGACGTTGTGTGAACATAGCCTTATGGTGACACAAGGGAAGCAAAGATTAATCTTTCTGGTCTGATTCCACAGGAGAACTAATTGCTGAAAAGTTAATGCCAGCTATGATAAAAAGTTTAGTGTACACAGTGCATCATAGCTTGCTGTGCATGGGGCTGATGTGAGCATCATAACTGAGCAATGTATAAAAGTAGTCACACTTTATTTTGTATCTTATGAACAGCCAGGACTGAAGGAGCTTAATATCATATATGTATATATATGTACATGTAAATATCATAGATGTAAACCTTAAGCCACTTTGCTGAGTATATATCCTAGTTGGTCAAAGCTATTTGGGTGATACAAGGGGACATACAAATATTAGGAAGGTGGTTTTCATGTTAAGGCTAAAGATGAGTGAATATCAAGCATGTTCGAGTTCATCTGAACCCGAGTGTTCGGCATTTGATTAGCGGTGGCTGCTGAAGTTGGATAAAGCCCTAAGGCTATGTGGAAATCATGGGTATAGTCATTGGCTGTATCCATGTTTTCCAGACAACCTTAGGGCTTTATCCAAGTTCATCAGCCCCCGCTAATCAAATACCGAACGTTCGGGTTTGGATGGACTCGAGCATGCTCGAGGTTCGCTCATCTCTACTTAGGGCTTATGTGTCTATCCTACTTTTAAAGTGGGTTGTGGATTGTGCTTGTATATTTATACAAATGCCACATTGTTTAACTTTCATTGTTAACAAGGAATCTAAAGAAAAAAAATCCAGTATTGCCTTCCATAGATATATTGCACTTATTTATACTGCATCAACAGTTGCACATTTTTTCTCTCCTTTCAACTACTTCACATTTCCATTGAATCAAGAATGTAAATTAAGACAAAATGATTCGTTTTCAATTTCATGCTGAAGTAGCTCAAGTTAGTGAAGTAATTTCTCCTAACAAGAAAAATTTATCACCATACAGCTCATATAGTAGCTGCTTGTTCTCTATAGTAACATGCATTTCTATGTATGAAAGAATGAAAAGGGGCAGAGATGATGTAAAGCAAGAGCTTTTGATAGTTATACAAAGTCAAAAATCAACAAAAAATAAGTAAAACTGCTTTAGAATAGGCTCACTACTGGTAAAATGCATTTAGGTTAAGCTACAGATGTGAACAGGAATATATGTTGTCTAAACAGACAATGCTATTATTAATTATAAATTAACATACAAAAAGTTTTTATTCAGTACTTTAGGCTATGTTCACACAACGTTTTTACAGCTTTGTATAAAATGACGCCCGTCATTTTGAGTCTATAATAATGGACGTTGTTTAGCAGACTGGCCTCCCCTTAGTGCAATGACGGCTGTTGGTACATTAGTCTAGTTTGGGGTTACTAATTGGACTTTGGATGCGGCTTAATTGAAAAGTCCAATTAATTTAATAGTAAAAATGGAGAAAGAACGGTGACAAAAGAAAAATTGTCTGTAAACAACTAATAAAAAACATCCGCTGTTTGCAAAAGATGTCCGAAAATAATTGTCCTGATCATTATTTTGACGTCCGTTATTTAATACATTGTGTGCATTGGACTTCCGTCTTTCCATTGACTTCAAAGCAATGCATTGCAATCAGTTAAATCGCAGCAATAACGGATGTTATTTTAAATTGCAAAAGCGTCTGCCTTTTCACTATTTTTGACGTTGCATAAACATAGTCTTAGGCTATGTTCACACACTGGGGGAGACTTATCAAACTGATGTAAAGTAGAATTGTCTTAGTTGCCCCTAGCAATCAATCAGATTCCACTATTCATTCCTCACAGATTCTTTGAAAAATGAAAGGTGGAAGCTGATTGGTTGGTAGGGACAACTAAGACAATTCTCCTTTACACCAGTTTGATAAATCTCCCCCACTGTCTTTTTTTGGCCGTCTGACGGCCATTCTTTAGGACTGCCATAATTTTGAGGCCAAATAATGGCTGCTATTATGAAATAAAAGCCTTTATTTAGCCTCAAAATTACAGCCGTCCTAAAAAATGGTGTGTAAAGATAGCCTTAATGTTTTTTGTAGAATATACTACAAATACATCCAAACATTTATGAGTTTATACAATATTACTCAATGTATGTAAACTGGACAGATAAATATCCTAACCGATGACTTGATAATCAGAACCTCTCACTCCCGCCTCCAAGACTTCTCTCGTGCTGCACCAGTTCTCTGGAACTCCCTACCCAAAGAGCTCAGACTAATCTCCAACACCCCCAGTTTCAAGCATGCACTAAAGACTCATCTCTTCAGGCGCGCTTATAACATTTCCTAATCTCGTCTCCCTCTCTACTATCCCTTCTACATACTCTCTATAACCTCTTTGGTGCCATCTACTTTGTACTTGCTACCTTAGCTCAGAAAACGGCTTGTAACTGGCTCGCCCAAACACCTATAGGCACTTTGAGATTCTATGTACAATGACTGGAACATTGACAAATAAAGCACTTGTTGCCTCTTGTGTCACCCCCAGTCATCCTAGTCTGTATGGTCTCGAGAGCAGGTCTCTAATTCTGTATTTTTAATTTTATTTTAATTTATTCATTGTATAATTTAATATAAATATAACCTGTATTGTATTTATATAATTAAATAAGCGCTGCGGAATCTGTTGGCGCTATTCAAATAATAATAATAATAATAATAATAATAATAATAATAATAATTATAATAATAATAATAATTGATACGTTTATAGTAAAATAGCAATATATCAATTTGTAGGCACACTATAGAGTATTGGTTAAAATTCTATTATAGAATACAGTACATAGGGGAAAATATGTCATCATCTGCGATGCATGTGCTTCTCTGTTGATCCTGGTAAGTACATGTGTAGCCTTACCAATATTCATCACAGGCCGCCTGATAACTTTGTGTATATTTACTGTTCTGCTTCTATGTTTGTCAGGAAACTGTAACCCCTAGACGACCTAGGACGTACCTGTACGCCCTGGCCACCTGTCACCAGACGACCCTGGGCTCACAGGTACATCCTGGGTTATGAAGCACGCACCGGAGTCGTAGCTGCAATCAGTAGCTGGGCCCTCACCGTTAATGACAATCTGCAACGATTGTGCTGCAGCATGTCAATAATCCCTTAAATGCCGCAATCGCAGTGTTTAAGTGTAAGTGACAGGAGTAGCTTCTGTCACATACCGATCGGGACCTGCGCAGTGTAACTGCGGGGGACACGATCACTGTGTCGGACCGCCAGAGGTCTCTTACTTTCCTCCATGCGGTCTGATTGGCGCTCTACTCATTGAGTCTGCCACAGGCAAGCTGATCAGCAGAGCACCTATTACACTGATCAATGCTGTGCCTATGGCATTGCAATGATCAGTGTATGAAATCTATTGATTGCATGTAAAAGTCCCCCAAGGAGATGTAAAATGTGTAAAAAAAAAAAAAAAAGTAAAAATAATTTTTAAAAATACACCAAATCCCCTCCCCCAATAAAAATTACTCCCCTATTTCATAGTATAAGTAAAACAGTAAAACATAAAAAAATAAATAAATAAACAAATTATATACAGTAATGTATCGTAAGAGGCGTAAGAGGGAAAAAAGCTCCAAGATTACCGATTTTTTTGTTACATTATATATATATATATATATATATATATATATATAAGGTGATCAAAACTTGCGATCTACACAAATATGGTATTAATAAAAACTAGAGATCATGGCACCAAAAAATGATGCCCCATAAAGGCCTGTAGTCACAATGGGGCCATTTTTTAATAATCAATTGCAAAAAAAAAAAAAAAAAAGGATTTCATGAAAAAAAATAAAACATTAGAAAATCAGTGTAAACATGCTTATGTTTGTGTTTGGACTGACCAATAGAGTAATAGTATAATATCACTTTTACCGCATAGTGCCTTACGTTACAATATTGCATTCTTTTTTCCAATTTCACCAATTTATATTTTCATAAATAATATTTTTGGGGTTCCATAATACATGTTATGGTAGAATGAAAGGTGCCATCACAAAGTAGACCTATTCCTGAAAAAACAAGCCCTTACATGGCCCTGTAGATAGAGAAATGAAAGTGCTAGAGCTCTTAGAATGGGAGGAGGAAAAACGAAAGAGCAAAAATTATAATTGGCGCAGTCCACTGGGTCATTTTGGGCTTGGTCCTCAAAGGGTTAAAGGGAATCTGTCAGCTGTAGTTCACTTTCCAAACAGCTGACACTCTTAAGTAACTGTTAGGACAAGGAGACACATGGTACCTTTGATTTATCTGCTTGTGCCTCCAGAATGTAGAGGAATACTTTTATTCTATTGAATGAAGTGTCAAAGAGACTTCCCAAGCTTTTGATCTGCTGTAAACTGAAATACCTCCTCTCTTTCCCCTCCCTGTTGACTGACACCTGGAGTCCCATCTGGAGGTGTTACAGCCTGGTGCAGGAAAGCCTCTTTGACTCTTCATTGTATAGAATAAAAGCATTTTTATGTTCTGGAAGCACAGATGGATATATGAAAGGTAACATGAGTCTACTTATCCTAACAGCTATCTAACAGTGTTAGCAGTTTGGAATGCGAATTGCAGCTGACAGATTCCCTTTGAAGAATACCTGTGATCAACAGTTACTTTTGACATGACATCAGACATATCAAAAGTTATTGATCCCACTGCTTAGACCTACAGAGATCAGAAAATACAGCCAGGGAGAGTGTACGTCGGCCATGCCATACACTGATCTCTTATTGAGATCTATGCAGTAAAGATATACTGCATAGATCAATGAGATCGGTGTTCTGTTGCTCTTGGCTGCTGCAGCCGAGAGCAATAGGTTACCAAGCCGGGATCTGTGCCATTATGGCGCAGACCCCTGGCCAGATGGGGGGGGGGGGGGAAGGTATTTAGATGCAGCTTTCAGCTTTGACAGCTGCATCCAAATATCTAATTAGTGGGCATGGCGATCGGACTGTGCCTGCTAATACCCACGGTCACAGGCTGCATATAGCACCTGGGATCGTGGAGGTTCAGAGTGGGTTCACAGTGCGGCCTCCCTCTGCACTTGCCTAGTGATGCCATAACGTCTAATTATGTCCTGGGTCATCTAGGGGTTAAAATATGACACTAAGAGGTAGGTGAGGAATAAACACACCTGGTCGGGTTGCGCTAAGAGCACAACAACTCAAAGAGTATGATATACAGTACATAAAGCACTCAATACAGCGGCTCTGAACTACCGGGACGATTTGCCATCAAAGTCCTGTGTGAGGCACTGGATTATATAGTGCAGGAAGGAAAATGAAGCCTGGTGTCGCAAGCACTTCCAAATGGAGCTTTTCTGGTGCAAAGAGGCTACAGTGGAACTTAGAGTAGTTCTCAGGGTTCGTCTTTGTGACAAGCCTTACCACAAATAAAGAATCCTGACAACTACTCCAACTTCCACTATAGCCTCTTTGCTTCTGAAAAGCTCCATTTGAAAATGCTTGCTACACCAGACTTCATCTTCCATCCTGCACTATATGGTCCAGTGACTCCTTAAAGTAAGATTGCTCTAACTTGTGTAGATTTGTGCAAAACACTAGACAAAAATGTAAAATACCCAAAGTAGGGAGAATTTGCAGGTAATAGGAGCTACACTATAATAAGAAAACTGAAATAAACATCAAATAAAAAAAAAATAAGTTACTGCTACAAGAAAAAGGAGTTGATATTTTCTGTTCAAAATAGCTAAATCAGTTTCTTTTGTATTCTCTATCATTTGTTGCAATTTAACTTTACAATACAACAATTCCTTTTAGTGTTTTATTTAATGGAAGCTGCTGTTAAACAAATATACTTTAGGAAAGCAGAAAAAAGATTATCTACGGTTGGATGATAGTTAATGATGACTCCACTAATGCCTTGTCAAGTACAATTTACCATATAAATGTCTCATGCAAAAAACTGTAGCCTTAGACAAAGATATAACATCATAAATTTATTTTCAAACCATACAGGCTAATCTACATTTTTATTGTTATGGTAGCAAGAGACACACAGAAAAATCTTGATTCTTGGACAGATGGCCAACTCTTCACAGCATACTAATTTAAACATGAACCAAGTCTAAGGTTATTCCCTGTTTGGCCATACAGCCAACAATATCTATCTGAAGATAATAAATGCCAATCTTTTAGGTAAATGTTTATCACCAGCTCACAAGCTTATATCTTTGGCATCGTGCACCAAAGCACAAACTCTTGTATACTCAATGTTCCAAGCAACATCTTAAACGAATACTCTATGCCTAACTGGTAAGCTAGCTATTTCCTACTATGGTTTCCTTTTGCATTGTAGTATTTCATACACATACAGTATAACTACAATAGATAGGGTTTATGAGTACTTAACTTATTTACAACCCAATGATATAGAATTCTAACTAACCCAACTCGTAAAAAAAATGTAATGATTCCTACGTCAGAATTGGAGGTTTGGTTTTGAGCATAAGGCATGGACTGGAATATATGATTGAAGAAACAAGGTGTGTATTGATGTTTATTAAATAGATTTCCAGCTAGGATAGCCCTTTTTACTACAAGGGAACCCTTATTAGCTTTTACCTGAGATGGAAGAGTCTTGAGAGTCCTTATTCACCTTCTACAAAATGACAAATTGGAAGTCTGTGTGAAATAAAAAAAAATCAGGGCTGGCAGAAGCGGTGAGAACATGTGTACATGCTTTTAGCATGCATAGGGTGTATAGTAAGAGAGTGATATAGCGTTACTCTTTGGTTTTATGCAATATGTTTATTGTTCTGAAAACCCTCCAGCCGCAACAACGAAATGTATTACAGAATGAATTAACAGAATGATTCATAATTAATGATGGCACTGTATTCCTTGTAATTATCTGGTGTCCACTTTCTTAAAGTATTAATAATAATAATAATAATAATAATAATTGTACAAGAATTTGACATTAAGTTTACAAGATTTAAGGTAATTGAAACTTACAGCCCCTTTTCCCATCATCATTTACCCCTTTCCCCATCAAATGCTCCTTTACCGTATCTTTATATACATTTTTGTGACAGTCAATACGACAAAAGGAGAGTAAAATTGGCTCTCACTTAAAGAAGCTTTAAAAATGCAGTTTTATTAAATTAAAACACATAGTGGCACATTTATCAGATTTGCACCCCTGGTGCATGCCATAGAAAAGATGCAGATTCTAACTTTTTTCATGGTGTATGCCAGTCCTAATCCCTTTTCGCATGGTTGGTCAGGAGACATGGCTTACCCTGTGCCTAATATATCACGGTTTACAATCCATGCAAAAATCTAGACCTGATCCAAAGCAGGTGTAAATTTCTGCTCAATCTCTGTGTCATACACAGGCTTGTGTGCCTCCTAGTAAATCCAGCCGGGTAATTGGGGGAATGGCTCTATTTGAGACTGGGTTACTTGTACGCCAGTCTTAATAAATCTCCTCCACAATCCTGGAACAGAGATGTGTAAGCAGGCAACAGCAGTTTCGCACACCAACAATGCACACTTTCTCTCAGTCTTCTCAAATCTCTCACCTGCATCCCAGGGCCATGTGTTTAAATTGGATAAAACTGTATTTTGAATTTCGTTGGGTGGGCGCCACATTTACTTTCCAGATTGTTTGTTATGAGCATATGTCCTATAATGTTGGGCACGACCTGAAGCTCAGGGGACCCAATAGAGGTTGAAACTACTACATGGTGACTGTGTTTTTTCAGTCATGCCGAGTTTATTTAAGCTTTTCGTTGTGGATTTTTGTGACAGTGATCGCATAAGGCACAAAAGTTATGCCTCTTAGATCACTTTGATTGACAGCCAAACTCCAGCAGTAATGGTCTGAATAAGAGAAAATTCGGATCCTTATGCACCCACTAGACCTTTTAAAGGCTCTTAAAGAGGTACTCCAGGCTGGGGGGCTTTTTCGCCTATGGCCGGGGAGGAGGTGGATGAGGGATTGCGCCTCTGCCACTGACTTGCTGAGTGGATTTGAAATGTCACGTCTCAAGCCCACGCCAGAGACCAGGAAGCGGCAAGGCAGCGAGGACCAGAGCGGCGCAATCTATAACCTGATGCTGGAACCGCAAAGGTAACTGGACGTCATTGCACTCATCCACCTCCTCCCCGTTCATAGGTGAAAAAGTTCCCCAGCCCGGAAAACCCCTTTAAGGCTGTCTAATCATATTGCACATTAGCTCATACATCAGGTATGCCCTAATATTTGCTTGAGCATGTTATAAACCTGAAATGTGTGATATTGCCATATAGATGTTTGACAATACATCATGTTCAAAATTGTTCAAAGTAAAGGTCTCTTAAAGCCACTTAAAGTGAAAATAAAGAATGCCGTAGATGAAAATAATGAAATTCATGTTTTGTATTTTTTTTATGTATTTTATCTAATCAAAGTAATGAAAACCTATAAAACATATAGATACTATAAATTCCCTAATAATCTTGATGCCTACAATACATCTATACCCTTTATTATATACCAAAGGGGGGGGGGGAAATGGCAACTTTTTTTTAGGCGTTCCCCCGTAATAAAATATTTTTCTAAATTAGGTCGATAAATAACTCAAAGAACTTATTTGATCTAAGGCTTCCCTGTTGTATTATGGAGATACTCCAACCTTTAGATGGAATTACTTCTATTGTACTAAGAATATACAGTATTAGGAATGTATTTTTATGCCATTTCCTAATATATTATATTAGGTTCACAGAGATTAACCTACTCTCTAACTCCTAGCTGACCTGAGGAAAGAATATACAAAGTCACATGATCATATTCTGTACAGGTTACATTGCAGAGCGAGTGTTCATGTTTCAGTATGTGGGAAGGCTTGTGCTAATGACTATTAATTGAATTAATGTGTTGTACATATTTAATGGCATAGATAAAAACCACACCATATAGCTTACTCTTGTGTCCATGAATCCTTTCATGCAGATTATTAGACTAAAATGAACAGTCTGCAGCATGTTGTTCTCATTTCAATATGACTGAAAATCTTTGAAGACATTAAAACCAGTGATCTTTTTAAAGGAAGTTGTGAGCTATCCCTGAACAGAGGTATAATTACAGGTCATTTATTGTTGCAAAATGAAACATGGAGACCTTTCATCTCGTGTCAAACATTTGGGCATTAAAATGTATATAGTTCCTAAATTGGGATTTAATTTGTTACAGTCAATTTGAAGAGGTACAAAATATAGCACCTTACATGTACTCTATTTTCTCTGGCTATCAAACTGCACAGAGAAAACTTCAACCTCAACTCATAATAATTGCCCTTTAATGAATTATTCCTTTGAGCCCCTGCAGTCTTAAATGAGCTTGTACATTAAGGAAGCAGAAATCATGCAGCTAAATAGAGTGGGCAAAATAAAGCAAAATTAAACATTGAAAATAGGAGAATTTTCCTTTACTCCATAAGTATGTGCTCTGTTACTTCTCAAATGACAACAGCATTAGCGTCCGACAAGCCTCACTGAACCTCTTTCAATATTCTTTTCTCCTTGATGGCAACACAGGCATTTCCCCTACAACAAATGAACAGGCTGTTCTCAGATACCAGATGAAACATACCAAATGTATTGACTGCTGTTACGAGATGAAAGAATAAAGTGTTGTGTATGTTATTAGTTGACAAAATGAATCTGATGGGTTACTTAAGACCTCTCAGTCAGACAGGTATTCTATATTTGTTTACCCTGTCTATACTTCATTGAGACTCATAAATAACATCGCCTCCCTGAAGTGTTATAGTATTTTTTTTTTTTTTATGGAAAACACTATTGTGACCTTCTCTTACCAGGAAGGGAAAGGCTACAGTATGTGACTGGCAAAGTTCCATAATTCAACTTGCACATTCGCCAAAAAGTTACAAAGCAAGTGGGACACCAATGAGGCGTGTGAGATACTGGTGTCAGAAAGAGCCATTAGACCAACTTTATGGGTTCCTCCAGCATTTTGGCAGCTGTGGTTATATAAACACATGTAACACACTCATAGCGCAGGAGTACACACTGCTCTCTTTCTCTCCTTTCTGCATGTATATATTGCAAAACGTGCAGGGGAAATTCCATTATCCAACATATATTAAATGGGATGGAAATGATAAATAGTTTGGTTTTTACTATTTCCTTCCCTTCCCAATTTACTGCAACAGGAGCAGACCAACTGCAAAGTTGTGATGCTGCCCTACTAAATGCTTCTCTCCAGTAAATATAGCCACTCCTGATTTATCTAAAGGCCCCTTGTTTGCCCTAGATGTAACGGCTTACAGAACTGGGTTGGTCTCATTGCTATCTGACAGTCTGTTATCTGACAGACTAAGCCTATGTTCACACAACGTCAAAAATAGCGAAAAGGCAGACGATTTTGAAATTTAAAATAATGTCTGTTTTTGCCACGATTTAACTGACTGCAGTGGCAATGCATTGAAGTCAATGGAAAGACGGACGTCCAATGCACACAATGTATTGAATAATGGACGTTTTTACCGTGGACGTCAAAATAATGAACATGATCATTATTTTTTGCCGTCTTTTGCAAACAACAGACATTTTTTGTTAGTTATTCACACACAGTTTTTCTTTTGTCACCTTTCGTTCTCCGTTTTTACTATTAAATTCAATTGACTTTTCAATTAAGCCACAGCCAAAGGCCAATTAAGTAACCCAAAGTGGAATAATGTACAAACACCAGTCACTGCACTAAGGGGAGGCCAGACAGTTAAATGACGTCCGTTATTTTAGACTCAAAATAACAGACGTCATTTTCAACAGAGCTGAAAAAATGTTGTGTGAACATAGCCTAAGGCTAAAAAGAAAAGAGAATACGTGGACGCCTTTTCTATTTAAAAAGACGTCTGTTATTGCCACAATGTAATTGACTCCAATGCAATACACTGAAGTCAATGGAGAGACGGATGCCCAATGCACACAGTGTATAAAATGATGGACGATGTCTGTGCAGACTTCAAAATAATGATCATGTTAATTTTTTCAGACGTTTAACAGCAGACGTTATTTTTTAGTTGTTCACACAAAGTTTTTCTTTTTTCACCGTCCTTTCACCATTTTTACTATTAACTTCAATAGACTTTCCAATTAAAGACACGCCCAAAGGCCAACTAGTCCACCTAAACTAGAATAATGTACCAACAGCCGTCATTGTACTGACTGGCAGCCAAACAGCGAAACGACGTCCATCATTTTAACCTCAAAATGACGGATGTCATTTTAAATAGAGAGAAAACACGTTGTGTGAACAGGTAATGGTGACAGTAGAGGTAATGATGTTACCCTGACATTTATTGCATCACTACAATATATACTGTCAGACAGCCAAGACTAAATACTATAAAGGAATGTGGCAGGAGTCAAATCTAGTAGCATTTTACTTTACTTTATTATGTAGAACAGCTGATGTGCGGTTAAAAAAAAACTCTTTAAAAATATTCATAATTGTTACTCAAGCCAATAGGAAATAAAAATATGATAGGAATCAGTATGTTCCTGGAGTGCAGGAGGGGAGAGGCATACCCAAAGGAAAGCAACACAGACACAGGATGAACAATCATTTGTTGTTGTTTTTTATGTGATCTTTGGTCAGATTTGAACCTAAGGCCCAAATCCTGCAATGCAACAATGCTGACCGCTGAGCCACTGTACACAAAGAATTCACTTATAGGGCCAGATGCATTATTGTGTTTGCACTAGAATTTGGTCTAATACTGAGTTTGTACATAGTGTACAAAATTGCGCTAGGCATTTTTGCTACTTTTGAGCAGTTTGCACTAGCTGCACAATTTTTCATTTTCTTCACCTGAAGGGGGTATAGTTTATTATTACCTATTTTCTTAGTGAGATTTATCATGTTCGATTTGCCCCCCCCCCAAAAAAAAAAATTTCTAGCAGTTTTTTTTATGCCAAGCTGTTTTAGCCAAAAATAGTGCAAAACATTGCACTACATTTATCAAAGCAGTTGTGCCTAATATGAATTTTGCTGCAACTATAAAATTTTGCACAGAAAAAGTACCACCTGCACGAAACAATTATGCAGATAATGCATCAGCCCCTTAGAGCCCATGGGGGAGATTTATCAAAGGGTGTAAAATTTAGACTGGTGCAAACTGCCCACAGCAACTAATCACAGGTCAGCTTTCAGCTCTGGTGAAAGGAAAGAGGAGCTGTGATTGGTTGCTGTGGCCAGTTTGCACCAGTCTAAATTTTACACCCTTTGATAAATCTCCCCCCATGTATTCAGACTGTGGCTATGTTCACAATACATTAAAAAATAAAATCGCAGAAAAGGTGTCTGCTTTTACTATTTAAAAAAAAGCCTAGGCTGACTGGCACGCTGGCAGCCAATTTCCCATTGACTTCAATGAAGCATACTATTATATTAAAATATGGCAGAATTTTGGGCTGTTTTTATCATTATTTAAAGCGTAACTGTCATGTTTTTTTTTTTATTGCAGAAATCAGTAGTATAAGCGATTTTAAGAAACTCTGTAATAGGTTTCATCAGCCAAAAAAGCCTCTTTCTGTACTCAAGAAGCAATCTCCCTGCCTCCCCCCCTGACTTCTTATCTGTGCATTATCAGGCAAACACGTCTTCATTACAGAGAAGCCAGTGAAGACGGGTTCTGCTCTCTCCATTCTATCCTTATGGAGGGGGGAGGGGCTGGGGGAGATGAGGTAGCAGGAAGAGGTGACATGAAGGTCAGCTGTTTGTAGAATGTTGGGGCACCTAAAACGCAGGATTCAGGTTTCAGAAAGGTCAGTGCTTATCTATGAACTTGCTGAGAGAAGATTGCAGGGTGTTGTGCTTTGCAGAAATCCTCCGTGCTCAGTCACTCCTAACAGCCCCTCCCCTCTCCATAGCCACATAATGGAGACAGAAATCCTGCTTTATCTAATGTAAGGGGGGAGGCTGGGAGATTGCTTTTTCACTACAGAAGGAAACTCTTTTAGTACATAAAACCTATTACAGAGTTTCTTAAAATCGCTTGAACTGTTGATATTTAATGTTTTCAGAAAAATGACCCTGAAATGACAGTTACGCTTTAAGTCTGTGAACATAGCCTAAGGCTATGTTCACACTACATAAGTTTCCGGCCGTAACGAGCTCTGTGAATAAGCGGCCCGAGATTTACGTAGTTTGCGTACAATGCAAAGTATACGATCTACGGCTGCACAGTTCACACTACGTATGAATTTACGCCCGGATCGTATGCGGCGCCGTAAAAAATGAACCAGACCATTGTTTCAGGACGGAAATGCTGTAACTTACGCCCGTAGCGTAACATGCGGTCCCGTACGTAGTGGTGATTTCTTCCACTTTGATTTGCCGATCCAAAAGGTTCTGTGGGGTGTCTGGGGCTAGCCGAAGATATCCCAGTAAAATACCGCTGTCAGATCGCTACGTACGCCGCTCGGGAAGCGTACGTAGCCTACGGGCGTAAGTTCGCGGACCGCACGTAGCCGGCTGCAACTTGCGTAAATTCCGGCCGGAGTTTTACACGTATATGTCCGGCCGTGACCGGACATATACGTAGTGTGAACATAGCCCAAATGTGTACAAAAAAATTATTCATATCTAAAAAAAAAAAATTGTGAAAGTCAGATTATCTATGGTGGAAGCCTCAGCCATCAACATTTGAATTGAAAAGTCTGTATGAGGCTATGTCCCCTCTACAGGATGATAACAGATGCCCATTTTATCGCGCTAATATTGACTATCGCAGATAATGATCGTGATCTTTATGGCCGCCAAAATTGAAAGTGGCTACATTTCCCCACTATGACCGCGTAGTGGGAAGATGGTGTAAAAGGCACTAAATATTGACATTCAATTAAAAAAAAACAATAATAAAGCGGGGGAAACTCATCAACGGCTTTTTATTTTTACATGAATAATTAAATTGTTCACCAATTTTTGGTCTGTTTTATCTATGAACCAGTATACGACAGGTGAATATTTCTTAGATCTTTTAGATATTCTTTTTAGTTTTTGTAAAAATATTTTTTTTTTTAACTTTTTAAAAATTTGCACAAACAGGTGTAGGCCTACATCTGGTCAATAACATGTGAATATGTTTGTGCAATTTTTGCTTTTTGGGGAATTTTTCTGCAATTTTTTTTCCGGCTTTTTACTTAGATACGTTCACTATGGCAGTGCAACATCCTAATAAACCAGTTACACAATATTGGAACAAAATATACACCAATCCTCATTAGAATAATCACACACATTAGACTACTTCGTAAATGTCCCCCCATGAGTTTTGTTAAACATTGAACAAGGAAAAAAAATACAGCTGTTAGTATTGCAATGAATCCCAACACATTATATTTAGTATTCAAAAGCATTACTGTTTGACATCTAAAACTGACATGCAATCTATTAGGGTTATGCATCTAGCATGGTCTATGATTTCACCCATAGCAGATATGGAGCCATGGTTGAACCCCAATGTTAAATGATTGGTGCCCAGAATCATGTTGTAGAGCATTAATGGGTTGACAGAAGGCACTCCCTTTCTTTTTCAAACACCCTAGATGTTTAAATTACTATTGACTGCAAAATCTAAAGGGTGAAACCGGGATCTGAGTTTTCACTGATACAGCCATGCTGTCCCCTGTGCTTGCAGAAGCATTTATATCAACAGCGATCTGTGGCAGTACCCACAAGACCATTGTGACAAATATTTAAATCACAGGACATTATCTTACCCTCTCAAGTGACGGATATATACATATATATATATACTGCATAGCGTTAAAAGATTTATATCAAAGACTTCACGAAACGTATTGTAAACAAAGCTGCAGAATTACATACAAACACTTTTTTCATCCAAACCATGGATATAAAAAATAATAATAATAGCTTCTTCAAAACAGAAAGAGTTGGTTCACAACAGGCCTAAAGCAAATATCTCTATCTCAGTATAAAACAAAGAGCATGTTTAAATATTTTTCTGAATCGTCTTCTTCGCTGTTGTCCCAGTAGTCCTGCAAACCCTAAAAACTGCCAAGGGCTCACCGCAGTCAACAGATACACAAACACTCCCCAGCATATGAATAGTAATACAATCCAGATTGATTCTAGATAAGAGGCACTTTGATTCTATAGCCATTTTATTTCCACTTCTCTGCTAATCCAATAAAACAATTGCACAGTTGCAAGCCAGAAGGAAAATATATTGCTGATCACTTTCAGAAAGAAAGAGATAATACAGTCTGACAATACCCTTATGCTTTCTGTTAATGGTGAATTTAGGAACAGTTTACTGGTCTTTGTATGGCGTTTATATAGTCAAACAACATCTGGCAGATTTAATGCATGCAGTTAACATTTATAAAGGATTTAGAATAATGGTAACAACAACAGCATTTACAGAATGAGGCTATGTTCCCATAATCTAAAAATAAGGGCAAATAAGGATCATAATGATTAAAGCCTCCCATAGACTGCCAGTATGACACGGACACTGGCAGAATTCTGTGGTGGAGAATTCCGCTGCGGAATTCTCCCAGTTTTACTCCGTGTGAAATCCGTGTTAAGAGGCCAACCCCAATGACTGTTATTTGCCCTTATTTTTACATTGTGGGAACACAGCCTAAGGCAGCTAAATGAGGTCTGTTATTTTAGACTCAAAATAACGGATGTGAACATAGCCAAAGGTAGCATTAAGGCATGACTTTAGTGGAATTAAGACATGACTTTTACCACCACCACAAGCTTCCAATGCTAAAGATGGGTCTTCCAACTCCCCAAATGCTTTCATGAGCCATCAACAAATATAAAAAACTTTTCTGGTTGATTTCTAATCTCTCCAACTTAATGGTTAAGGTGATATTGCATTCATTAACTATGCCAATGCAAAATAATTCCTACTATATTCTCTATATTTTTTTTGTTTGTTTGTTTTACAATTTTCCACCTGAACATCGTGGCAAGCAGAACTTAGGACTTTTATAAATGGAATAAACAATGAGAAATCTTTCAGGGCTAAATTTACAACAGCAGGATTTGGCTGAAGTAAGAAAATAGCAATATCATGAATACGTTTTATTGTGCACCACAATTTTAAATGTGTGCTTAAGTTATGTAATTCAATGTTTTACTTAATAAACTGCCAAGTTTATTATTTTTTTAAAGCTATATTTCTCTTGGAACTCTGCTTATGTCAATCAGTTTAGTTTCAGCAAATACATTTGATTTGGCTATTGAAGTATGATGCTTTCATGGTTTTTGCACTTGGAGACAATGTTAATAAAGGGTTCATGCCATATTACTGAACATATGACCAGTGTTGTGTGTACAATGCACACCTATTTAGATGCAGAAACAAGATTGTGCCATTATCTAAACAAATCAAAAACTCCACGAATCTCTATACGGGCAACCTTTGCAGTAACTTAAAGGGGTTATCCAGCGCTACAAAAACATGGCCACCTTCCCCCTACTGTTGTCTCCAGATTGGGTGGGGTTTTGAAACTCAGTTCCATTGAAGTAAATGGAGCTTAATTGCAAACTGCACCTGAACTGGAGATAACAGTAGGGGGAAAAGTGGCCATGTTTTTGTAGCGCTGGATAACCACTTTAACCTCTCTTTGCTGTCTGCGGAAAAAGTTTATTTGTGGATTGTATAGACTCAAAAAGCAGCAATGGTATTTAATTTTAGTTTTGTGATTGGCATTATCTTTATGTATTTATATTGTGTACAGTAAAAAAAACACAAATTATTGGCAGGTCACTCAAAAAACAGTATAGTAATGACACAATAAATGATACAACATCTAACATGCATCAATATCTTCATAAATATGAATACTACAGACAACTTCACAAACTAACGCTAAGAAATTGTGCAAGCTTTTTACACGCTAATGAAGAGCATGGAAATAATTGCTACAGACATAGCTGGAAGATTCTATTTTTCCAGTGTATATTATGCAGTCACTGATAAACGACAGCATATATTCATCTTAACTGAGAACAAACATATGTATAGGAAAGAGTGAGACACTTAACAATTTATCTTCATGAGCTGTCACCAATCTCTATTTAATCAGTCGTACTTAATGGCACAGGCATTAGCAGTTTACAAGAGGTCAGTATAGATAAATGATAATTGCTTTAAATCAGGAGCTTGTGAGCTATAATTTCTATTATTTATGTAAAAAGTGATTTTCCATTGATAAAGATATGATATGCGTTTCTAATCCTGAAAAATACAAGAATGTCACCTCCATGTTTTTTTTTTAATATCAATCTCAGTATGCTAATATTATTGTTGTATAGAGTAGAGAATCGACATATTTGTAAGGGGCATAAAAATATGTAACCAAAACACTGTGCACCACCGTATCTTACATATGAATAATATCAACATAAATATTTCTACCTCTCATAACACATTTTACTAATGCATTTGCCACTTGGTTTTTAATAGCTTTGTTTACACATTGAAAAGGAAAACAACCATATGTTCACACACTATGCTATTTAAGTACTAGTGAATGCTATAATAGATGCACATTGTGAATCAGTTATGTGCCTTCTGTTGCACATAGAGGGGGCAAAAAAAAATAATAATCTGTTGGCGCTATACTACTACTACTACTAATAATAATTATTATTATTATTACTATTATTATTATTATTATTATTATTATTATTATTATTGTGTCCTGCTTCAAGTCCTCACTTTCAAATAGGGTTACATAAAAAAAAAAAAAAAAAGCTACGGACAAAAAGTAGCTAGTCAGCTATGCTTTCAGGACAGTGACATGTTACTGTATGGCTATGTTCACACAACGTTCCTTTTCAGTAAAGAATGGACGCTATTCGCAATGGAATCGGCATCCGTTCTTTATTGCAGGGGTGGCATTGCATTGAAGTCATCCACTTTATGCACGCATCATTATTTTAAAATAATGTACATGCCATTATTTCCGAATGCTGTCCACCAAACAGCATCCGGAAATAATAGCTGTCCACACAATGTAAAGTTGCCCGGCGACCTCACTTAATGTTGAAGTGAGTGGCTAATTGATTTGCGGGCACACCCAACGATGCCCGCAAGGCAATTGTAAAAAAAAAAAAGAATGTTTCTGCAGCCGATACAGAGGTATCAGTTGCAGGAACATGCTGAATGCTAAACAGCAATGAACGCTGTTAAACTTAAATGTGAACATAGCCTATTACTGTATTTGATGTGATTCTCCCAAAATTTTTACACAAATGCACTGCTTTTGTGCAAGCCATAGTAATGTTTTTGCAGCACCTTAAACGTCTACAAAGGGTAAAGCAGGTAATTATTGCATGGAACTTTAGGATCAGTATTCAGAGTCAATTTTATTGGTGAGTTTCAGACAACCCAGTTAGGTACCTGCGCCTGGGATTTTATTTATTTATTTTCAACTTTAAAGTGTATCTATCATTTTTAGTTGGCGGCAGCAAACGCTGTCAAATTCCTTCCACTGCACTCCCTGTGTAGGGGTGTAGCGGAGACAGAAATTTTCCAGCAGCACCAAATTTTGCAAACAATGCTATCAACACCCTGGCAGAAAAATTTCATCTCTTGGGCACATACCTGCACAAGGAGCATGGCAGCAGGATTTTGACAGCGTCTCCTGCTGCCAGCGAAAGATGATTATTAAACTTCCCACAGTGTAAAAATAAGTGCAACACAATGGCTGCTTTTATGATCATGTTCGTTAATATCAGCAGTTGTTTTGCAACAACAGACATTATTTGCAATTATTTTACATTGTGTAACAAATGTGTATACCTACTTGAGCCACTCCCCCATTGTTGTCGGTTTACAGGTCACCTTGATTTCTGCCACTATTGTCTTTTTCAAAAAGTCTGTCAACGTGCCATGCTAACACAAAATTGCTCTATGCTGTCTACGCCAAGTGGTAATTTTTAGACCGCATGGTGCACCAGAGGAAGTTTTAAAAAGCTGGCATTGTGGTGGAGCGGGAAGTACACAAATTTGTTATGTTCCCTACTTTATCTTTAATTCACAGTAAGGAATTCTAAGAGTGGTAGCATTGCTTCCCTTAAAAAAAAAGTATATTATGATAAAAAGTATAAACACAATCAATTTTGAAAAAAGGTGATTTATGCTTTCACTAATCAACTGTCCATGTGATCTAGAACAGATGGGACTATCTTTAATAAATCCCTCGATCATTAATATAACCTTTTCTTTTTCTGATGTGTTCACTAGGACAGTAGTCAGTCTAGTTTGTAAGGACTCCCGGGGGGGAAAGTCTTTATGAAATTGCCTATGTAGAACAAGTCTTTGAGGCATAAATTCTTCAAGTAAACAAAATATGCATGGTTAATCAAGTCCTCGTGTTTTAGTAGCTATTTTTCAGAAAGTCACACCCTGAGCAAAAATGCTAAAAATTTGCTGAAAAAATGTTTCTGCTATATTATGTTAAGAATAAATTAAAAAAGAAATACAAATACGTCATACAAAATACACATTAATCAGTAATCTGAGTAGGCAAAATGTAAACTTATACATGTAAATGTCAGATATAGCTGTAAATGACAATATTTTTACATCTACCTTTAAGAATTCTAGCTTTATATTAATAATCAAGGGTAATTGAGTATTTTCCATGGATATGTTCACAAAAAAGTTTTTCCTGTCCGTTTCAAATGACTTCACTCATTTTGAGGTTAAAATAACATCTGTAATTTCGCTGTTTGTCCGCCCATCAGTGCAACTGTTGGTACATTATTCTAGTTTAGGTGGACTAACTGCCCTTTAGATGTGTCTTTAATTGACAAGCCATAGAATTTAATAGTACAAACGATGAAATGATGTTGGAAAAAGAGAAACTGCATGAACAACTAAAAAATAATGTCTGCTGTTTGCAATAGAAGTCCGAAATGCGGACAACGTCCGTCATTTTATACACTGTGTGCAAATGGACATCCGTCATTCCGTTAAATTCAATGCATTGCTTTGAATTAAATTACATTGCTGCAATAATGGACGTCTGTTTAAATACATATCGTGTGAGCATAGCCCATGTGTGCTCAAGCCCAAGTAAACATAACCAGTCTTCCCGCTCTTACTGAATCTCCTATTCTGATAAGACATACTGTATAGTCTGACATCTGCTACATTCTATTGTATATCTGAGTCACTGCAGAAAATACAGGAAGAAGTAGATTATTTTGACTATTGCAGATGCCTCATGTTTACCTGCTTGTAACAACAGGTTGCTTTGATATCTGATTAGTGATAAAGGTTCTACTACTACTACACTACATTGAGTCTAAAGGGGATTTTACACAGACCAATTATTGGCCAGGAGCATTGCTAGAAACGCTTGTGGGGCCAATAATCGGACAGTGTAAAAGTGACAGTAATCAGCTGAGGAAAGCCCCATCCTCAGACTGATTGTATCTTTTGAGCAAGTCTTTAAAATTTCGTCATCATCCGCTCAACCCCCTGTGTAAGCAGGGTAACGTGTGGACCATAATAAAGGGAAACTGACAGCACAAACATGTATAAAAAGTATCTGTACTGTCAGTTTGAAGATCCCAAGCAGTGTATACTTACCACCTGCACTGCTTGTAATCCAGCATGTCCAGTCCTGTTACGGGCAACTGTATGTTCTGCCTCCCCCAGAATTATTGACAGCCAGAGGAAATGGTGCCTGAACTGGCATCCCTAGGACAAGAGAGATGTGCCAGATTATAAGCAGCGGGGATGGTAAGTATACACTGCTTGTGATCTTGAAACGGAGAGCACAGATATATCTGGCAGTTTCCAGGGCTGCACGAATAATACAAGGATCATTTGTGCAGTCCAGCAGCTTGAATTGTCATGCTGAGTAAAGGCACTGCTTGTTTGCGCCTCCACCCCACCCCCTGCAGCCAACAAATCACTTACTCTTAAAAGGACATTATAAAAAAACAGGAATATCTAGTAAAACACAAAGACTCACCGTTGATTGCTACTGGATCATAAGGGTTGGCTGTTAAAAGACTGGATCATTAGTGATGGCAACTGGGTCTCACGGGATGCTTAATAATAATCCAACAATGATTATATAATGTATTCTTCTTTAGTGACTACTAAACCATGGCTGACTAATGATGGCTGCTAAAGTATAAATCAACTAGAATGACCATTAGATTAGGAAAGATGAAAAGTAAAGCACTTTATCATTTGGTAAGAAGCATTACACACGTGGAACCTATACTATTAAATGATAAGCAAATAGGTACAATGTGCCAAGTGACCAATTAATGCAAAACTGACTCAATTAAATGGTGCAGTTATTTGATGTGTTGCTGGATAGGGAAAATCAATGCCCTAACATGTCTCCCACCATGTATGGAGATTATGCAAGTAGTCTGGGAAACAAGAAGCCAAGATAAAAGTAACACCATTGACTTTTACTAGTCTACTTTCCGTTGATCAAACATACTATACACTGGGGATCATTTTCATGAAAGCTATTTGATCAACACACTTCTAGATTTTGGTGGAAACCAGAGGTAATCCATGTAACTACAGATAGGACATACAAACCCAATGTCTGTTTTAGTCGATATCACATTCATGGCCCCAGCATTACTAAAGTCTTGTATATTGCTTGCTTACTGAACTAGTATTGGATTTGAATACATTTGCTCAAATGTGAGTTCTATTTGTTTTTTAGAATGTGTTAGGCAGTAAATATGGATAATGAGGGAAAACAACAGGTCTTTCTTTCAGACATTCTTGCACAGCTTGATTATTATTCATTTTAAAGAGATGGGAACAGCTGCTGACAGGTTCAGTTGAAACAGTAAACAACACATCAGATCACAGGCAGAAACAAGAAGCACAAACATTTTTGTTAACACACTGCACGGATAATTAGATCAATTTTAGGGAGCACTTAATGTAAATATTAAACATAAAATAGAATACTTTGGTATAAACACAAGTTCTTATAAGAACATCACATGCAGAATTTATGTCTGCTTTTGCTATAATGAATGTAAATTAAACTAAGAAAGTAAAATAAGATCTTTCCTTTCTTTATGCCATATTACCACACCAACAGGAAAATTATCCATCAGGCAGCAACCTAGTATTTACCTGTGATACACTCGTGCTTCAAAAGTTACGAACTCAAAAACACAAGCTATCAATACTTATATAAACTCATACAGAAAATCAAGTGTAAATGTTTCCATAAACCATTCAGGTCAAAATGGACAAATGATATCTGAGTCAGCATCTGTGTTTGCAGAAGGTGAAAAGTATGCTGACCAAGCTCATTTTAGTTGGACTGGGGGCCTCCCACCTCACCCCTGACAGTTTATGTTGGGGAAAAGATGGGTCAGGAATGTTGGATTTTAACTGTCTGACCCTTTATAGATATAAGCCACCACCAGAGGAGTTTGGCAGCTGACTACCCATATTCAAAATACATGAACATTTGGCTGAGCTGGACAGATAGCTGTCATTCAAACAACAGCTGTTGAAGGTGAATGAGTACCTTAAGAGTTTTAGACTCTTCTAAGCTTCTTCCATTACATGGAAAGTAGAATAGAAAAAGTAGATTCTTCTTACACTTTACAATAAACTTAGTAACGTTATAATAGAAAATTTTTAGTTCTGAGTAAAAGCCTAGTAACTGTCTATAAATGGAAATTATCAGAGGGGTAATTTAAAGCCGCTGGGTTCCCAATGCTACATTCATTGTTTTAGTCTCTGTATGTCAGGCAAACCATTTGGTTCCCCCGAGACTCCCTAGAAAGTCACTACATCACTTTGAGACTATGCTCTCACAATGTAAAAATAATGGCAAATAATTGTTGGAAATTGTTGGAAACTAATGGCCATTATTAATGATCATGAGCTGGACACTTTACCTCCTTTCTACAATAAACCTTCGTGAGATACAGCCACAGTTCTTCTCTGTGCATCAGCAGCAGGTATCTCAGTGATAGAATCTACAGTATGTTTTCTCAAACTTTATCACTGATGGCCTATTTCTCCAATACAAAATCAATATCTGATTAATGGGGGTCGACTCCTCACACCACCCCTAATCAGCTGATGAAATGGGCAATGGCACTCTGAGAAACCTCTTCATTTTTGACCCTGTACAGCACTGTACACTTTATAGTGGCTGTGCCTGAAATTTAGGCTTCCTACAGCAGAGTGTCATTCAAACTGCCATACCAGGCCCAGGCACTACAAAATGAGAAGAGCTGTGTCTGCTAAACAATGAAGAGGCTGCAGTGGCCCCCAGCTGTTTAGCAAGGGTGCCAAGAATCAAACCCTTAGGATTCTGTTCTCGACATCCTAAGGATAGGCCACCAATATTAAGTTCCCAGAAATCCCTCATAATAGTTTTTTCTCAAATTGGTTTTCTCAATATTTTTTTAGTAAATTACAAATCTATATAACTCTCTGAAAACAGTTGATTTGAAAGAAAAAGATTTTAGCTGGATAACCCATGTAAAGGAGTAGTCCAGTGTGAGACAATTATATTTACATTTGACTATTACCCAAAGATATATAACTTTCTAATATAATGTTATTACCAATAGTCCTCGCTTCAGTGGCTTTCTGGCTTTTCACCACTGACAGGAAATGGAAAATGGAAGGACTACAAAACTTGTATTGACGCCCAGCTTCTCTTCCCCGTGTCAACATATCATCTCTGATGTCACAGAAGGCTTGGCTGGATCTCTCACCCCCTAAGTGATTCACTATCTCTGACCAGCCCTACAGCCTACACCTGACAAGGAGTGACAGAAGCAGCTGCAGCAACTTCACTGAGTGTGTGTGGTGTTACAGGTAGAGAAAACAGCATGCTGTGTGGTGTTACAGGTAGTAACTGTGTGCTGTGTGGTGTTACAGGTAGAGAAAACAGCGTGCTGTGTGGTGTTACAGGTAGAGAATACAGTGTGGTGGTACAGGTAGAGAGTACAGAGTGCTGTGTGGTGTTACAGGTAGAGAATACAGCGAGCTGTGTGGTGTTACAGGTAGAGAATACAGAATGCTGTGTGGTGTTACAGGTAGTAACTGTGTGCTGTGTGGTGTTACAGGTAGAGAAAACAGCGTGCTGTGTGGTGTTACAGGTAGAGAAAACAGCGTGCTGTGTGATATTACAGGTAGAGAATACAGAGTGCTGTGTGGTGTTACAGATAGAGAATACAGTGTGCTGTGTGGTGTTACAGGTAGTAACTGTGTGCTGTGTGGTGTTACAGGTAGAGAAAACAGCGTGCTGTGTGGTGTTACAGGTAGAGAAAACAGCGTGCTGTGTGATATTACAGGTAGAGAATACAGAGTGCTGTGTGGTGTTACAGATAGAGAATACAGTGTGCTGTGTGGTGTTACAGGTAGAGAATACAGCATGCTGTGTGGTGTTACAGATAGAGAATACAGTATGCTGTGTGGTGTTACAGGTAGAGAACACAGTGTGCTGTATGGTGTTACAGGTAGAGAAAACAGCATGCTGTGTGGTGTTACAGGTAGTAACTGTGTACTGTGTGGTGTTACAGGTAGAGAAAACAGCGTGCTGTGTGGTGTTACAGGTAGAGAAAACAGCGTGCTGTGTGATGTTACAGGTAGAGAATACAGTGTGCTGTGTGGTGTTACAGGTAGAGAATACAGTGTCCTGTGTGGTGTTACAGGTAGAGAATACAGCATGCTGTGTGGTGTTACAGATAGAGAATACAGTATGCTGTGTGGTGTTACAGGTAGAGAACACAGTGTGCTGTGTGGTGTTACAGGTAGAGAATACAGTGTGCTGTGTGGTGTTACAGGTAGAGAATACAGTGTGCTATGTGGTGTTACAGGTAGAGAATACAGTGTGCTGTGTGCTGTTACAGGTAGAGAATACAGTGTGCTGTGTGGTGTTACAGGGAGAGAACACAGTGTGCTGTGTGATGTTACAGGTAGAGAATACAGTGTGCTGTGTGGTGTTACAGGTAGAGAATACAGTGTGCTGTGTGGTGTTACAGGGAGAGAACACAGTGTGCTGTGTGATGTTGCAGGTAGAGAATACAGTGTGCTGTGTGGTGTTACAGGTAGAGAATACAGTGTGCTGTGTGGTATTACAGGTAGACAATACAGTGTGGTGTTACAGGTAGAGAATACAGCGTGCTGTGTGGTGTTACAGGTAGAGAATACAGCATTCTGTGTGGTGTTACCGGTAGAGAATAAAGTGTGCCGTGTGGTGTTACAGATAGAGAATACAGTGTGCTGTGTGGTGTTACAGGTAGAGAAAACAATGTGCTGTGTGGGTGGGAACACAATTAAATAATAAAGTACTGCAATAAAATATTTCAGTAACACAATGAAACTGTTATGTGTGAACACAGCCTAGATGTTCTGCAACAGCTTTAGTCGGGGAATGGGCAGGGTGGAGGACTATGATGAACAGCTAATGGAAAGCAATGCACTCTTTAAGTCTACTATAGTATTTTTGATAAAAGAAAATATTAGTCACTAGTTAAGCTTTGATTGATGTAATGGGATGTTTCATTAATAGGGTTTAGGTAATAGTATTAAGTAAAAAAAAATAATAATAAATTCCTAGCAATATAAACACAGTATACAATGATATGTCTGCCTAGAACTAGTATGTATTGATACAAAAAGTGTAAGCCGGCAAACAAAGTTCACAATATTCATTAAATAAAATAGACCTAATGTTAGCATTAAAAGATGTTCCAAAATTAATGATAATAAGCCCTCTAAGTAAGTTGGGTTTACTACCTAGTAGTATAGCAGAGTATGGTTATTCCCACACTAAGTAAAAAAAAAAAAAAAAAAAGGATGTCCGCTTTTTGTATCATTTAAATTGCCTCCAATGAATTGCATTGAAGTTTATGGAATACTGACGTTATTTGCACACAGTGTATTAAATGGCGGATGTCTTTTGAGGCAGACATCAAATAATGTTCATGACAATTATTTTTCCTTTTGCAAACAACAGACGTTATTCCTTAGTTACTCTCACACAGTTTTTCTTTTTTACTGTCCTTTCATCATCTTTACTAATAAATTCAATGGACTTTTCAATTAAAGACACACCCAAAGGCCAATTAGTCCACCCAAACTAGAATAATGTATCAACAGCCATTATTGCACGGGCGGCCAAACTGTGAAATGTCTGACCTTATTTTGGACTCCAAATGACAGACGTCATCTTAAAAAATTATAAACGGACAAGAAAATGTGGAGAAATAGAAGATTGTCGGCAGAAAAAGACCACTTGGTCCATTTAGTCTGCCCTTTCAGTATTTCCCTTCTTATTATCTTAGGATAGATATATGTTTATCTCAGAAATGTTTAAATTCTGTTATGTGTTATCTATGTTTCGTAGTGGGAACATAGTCTATAGCAGAAACATATAACGTATAATAGCCAGTGGTGGATATCTTAGACTGTTAGGCCTGGTAGTAAAAAATACTAAAGTAATAAACACACAAGATCAAAAATTAGAATACACCCTTTATTTATGAACATCATATACCCAGCATTGCACAAAATCAGAGCTGTGTTTTTCTATGCTAATGCAAGAATATATCACAAACAGTTAATTCAATAATTTTTCCATCCTAGCATTATGACAACTAGCATATTGTAGAAAACAAGTACTTAACACAAAATTATGAATATCCACTTAAATAAAGAACTGCATTTTATTCTTGGACTTGTAGCATTAAATTGCATAATATATCAATTACTGTGCAAATTGATAAATAGATTTTTAGTATGAAAACACAAAAGTGAACCAAATGCCATCCACGAAAAAATAATTAAAAATAAATATTATGTCAATGCCACTGTCTGAAAGACATTAAAAGAAGGAAAAGTATTTAAAAAAAACCATATTTTTCATACTCCACCTTCAGATCTGTCAAGTTAAAGGAATTTTTTTTTTTAAATAAATCACTCTCTAGGACGCTTCTACCAAATGTTATTGTTATGCATGGAATGTCTAGCCATGTAAAATAGCAAATTTCAGGGTGTACACTGAAATAACAAACAGGTCAGAATATTGAAATAACATATATGGTGGTTGCGTGTCCAATTTTTTGTTTATTTTTGCTTGTGTAAAGCTAAGGCTTAAGTGGTGACTCCGCATACCTGTAGTCTCTATAACATCACCTAGGCTTTAAACACCACAAAAGATCTCAGGCATGAAATGGTCACAAGTATTACTTTCCAGTAGATTTCACTTTTCTTTTTCAAGCTACAGCTTGACATTTTGCAAAATCTCAGGAGACCAAACAGTGAAATCGAGTTACTGCAGGAGTGAACTGTAAATTCCATGGAACCATGTAATATATCTTAACACAGATGGACACAGTACATTAAAATAACTGTGGATGATAATAGAACAATACCATCTGTTTTGTCTGGGGAAGACAACGCATATCAGCTACACTGTCAGTCATATCATATATCTTTAGTGTCATCATGTGGTAGGCGACAACTCTATATGTCAGGCCAAGTGTGCTCTTCTTTGGGGACTAATGAAAACAATC
>NC_091454.1:103735053-103745053 GCF_027789765.1 Dendropsophus ebraccatus | reverse complement strand
AAAAAAAGAATTCTATTTTGAGGAATGGAAATGAAAAAGGTTAATAGAAACAAGAGTGTGGTCTCAGTTTATAAAGGGAAAAATATAGAAGCAGGAAGCAGAAATTTACTTCAGATCTTCCTAATCGCATTAAAAAAAATGCACATGCAATTCAGTATAGATTTTTGACAGTGCATAGCTGTAATTATGTGTGAACTTAACGTCTTTTCTTCCGCAGGGGCTTGAAATGTTTGGCTTCTCAGGTCAAAATCAAAAGACCTAATGCAACCAGATTAAAATAGTGTAATGTGTAATGTAATGTTTCTGGCTTTGGACTTTCTATCACCATTCAGAAAAGCAGCAGTGGAGACACCTAGTGCTTCGGAACTACACTTAACTGCTCAACTACTCATAGTTAAGACAATGTCAAACTTTTTTCCTGGATGTAGTCAGCTGATTACTGCATGTGATGATGCACTGTGTTCATAGGTGACATCAGGTAGCATTTGCTCCCTACTGCTATGGTACCTGACAGCTGTGAACCCTTTACGCTTCAAAGCTTCCAGTTAACCCTTGTATTATTCTAAAGAATGTTGATAAATAACCCTGACTTATTAAAAAGAATGCAAATGTTCATTTTATTATTTGAAAACTATATATATTTGTAAATGTAATTACAGGGTTGCTAGGCAACTGTGAATAATATGCCATCTTGACTATGTAATTTGGGGTATAATAAGTTGACATGCATTATATACATGTTAGTTTGCACCTTTTATGAAATAATTCAGCATAGAGAAAACAATTTAATGCTTCTCAGGTAGTCTGGTTGACATAGGTAATTGGACATAAAAAATGTATTTAATAAATAATATAACATTTTGTTTTATGAAATATGAGTAAAGTAAAACTGAACCGTCATTCATTGGCTTTGAGTGGACTTACATCAGGTGTGTCCCCTATATTTTTCTAACCCTGTATAGAACTGGGGCCATGGGATAGCACAATGATAATTTTAAATGTGTGGCACACTACATCGACCTTAAGTAAGAGGCCTTATAGAATTTAATGATATAAAATGGTTCAATCAACTTAAAGGGAAAACTTTGCAAAGAATACATTACAATAATATGCCATTATGAATGATAAAACACCAGTAGAAACAATATTATAACTACCTGAGAATCCTTCCGATAGATTCACATAAAACATTTGAAGGGATTATCTTGGCAGAAGAAACTTAATGAATACTCAAAATGCAAGCTCAAATCCGCCCAGTAAAGCAATCAAGTTTTTAGGAAGTATTTTGACCCTAGTGACACAAACAATTAATTTTTCCATTCTAATATCAAAATAAAATTCTACATCTAATGCAGAATAATTTGATCAATGCATTTAATCAAAAACAACACCAGAAATATGCTATTCCCACTTAACCAGATTTCATTACTTAATACTGGTTTTAACAGATTAGAAAAAGTAGTTTGGAGTACAGCATAACAAGTATGGGACAGAATCTTGCCAGTTATAATTATCTGGAGAATACTTAACATAAAGGAATACCGATATGAATATGCAGAAACTGATACATTAGATATGTACATCTGATCTTCTAGTCATATAGGCAGAGTACAATTGAACAAAGGAGACAATGAGCATTGACGTTAATACAGTATGTTTCCCATTCTATAGGTGTACTGTACATTGTAGTTACAAATCATTATATAAGTAGATTGATAGGTTGTCATGAGTCCTATTTCTTACTCAGTAAATATCACAATATATTATCGATACTGTCACCATCTCCAGATATATGGCTTTGAAATAACTGCATGATATAGGTCAAGCATTTCAAGTGCTTATAATAGTCACAAGGCTGACATTAATATGAGAAGTGCTACCCTTTCCCATGTTTGAAAGACATAACATTCTATAGCAATTAACTATTTGATGCTAGTTTACTATATATTTAGTGTTTTTGTATAAACTATACAATAGATGGTATAAGTAGTTTACCCTGCAAGGAAACTCAGATGCTTCTTAAAAAAAAAAAAAAAGATCAGGCCCTGACATACATACCACTCAGAGTTAACTCTAAAAAAAATGAATGGTGTACACTCTTAACTGAGGGGCAGACATATGTTTGTTATGAGTTACAAGGTAAAATCCATACTAGGTTAGAACATTCTATTAAAATATACATATAAAGTCGCTAGCATGGTGCATTTATTTCTATGCAGTTTTGAATTAAATTAGAAATAAACCATATCTGACTATAACACATGGTTCTAATTTTGACACATAAGGCCCGCAGATGCCATAAAATGCACTATTGTTAAAGAACTGGAGAACAATGACTATGGTACAGTGCTTATGACAGTTAGTAAAACTGCAAGACAATTATGTTCAATCACATAAAAAAAAGGAAAAAAAAGACACGGTTTAGAATGGTGGGTTCCACAGGAAAAGAAAAAAAAGTTTATATATCTATTTAAGCTGTGTATTTTGTGACTGCTCCAAAAATGGGTTTGAATTGATTTTACGTATTCTACTTTGATTCCAAAAGCAAAAACTTGAAAGACACTGCTACCGCTCACGGTGATTCAATATATTCTATATGCCTTATCATTTACATCGAAAAGATGGCAATAGAAATGAATAGATGACATAAATATAAATGTGTATAGTCTGTTCTTTTCAAAATATTAGGTGAATAAATGAGTTCTAACGCAACATTTTTGTCTGACCTGCAGTATATTGCTTGACATATTATGGACACATATATTGTATCATTGTCCAACCTAAATAAAGTACTTAAACCCGCTTCTATCTTTGTCTATTATAATTAGCCAAACATATGTAGTTGAAGAATCTATATTATAAATATATCTACTGACACATTTTGTCATTTAGAATTTCAACATGAACATGCAAAATGTATGCAGATCGTCATGAGCCAATAGATACCAGTAAATATAACATGGTAATGGAAATAAGGACTAGACAAAACATACACAAAGTAGACTATCATGTAATGATTCCTATATTATATCATAACTTGTTTTGCAAAAATCTCAATTTTTGCAACAATACATTCACAATAATAATCATATGCCAGGTTAAAACAAATAAATTAAATGTTTTTGCAATCATGCAATGATTTTCTTGCTTATTGCAAAAAAACAACAAAAAAAAACACACACTACATATTTGTATAGTTATCAGGATTTGGAATGACTAGTAGATGAAGATAATATGTTTACATGAACAAAATACAGACAACAACTTTGTTTACTAGTCCAAATAAGAAGGATATTATAAAGAACTAATAATACAAAAAAACAGCTGCTCTCATTTCACCTTATCTTAGACTTTGGAACAATTCATTTCATGGAGACAAGTATGGTATCAAGTAACAAATGTGGCCCTCTGGTGGAAAGCTAAGTATCACATTTGACATTTCTGCACTGTTTTCTACAATACACTGAATGCTAGAAAACATGCTACACACAAGGCAAAGAAACACAGAAATCCTAACTTAAATGGGACAAAGGCTACAAAATAGACTGGCTCTTCTGTACAGACTCCAAACAAATACACATGCCAGTGGAAAATAACACAACACAATAGTACTGAGCAATAGAATATACATAAACAAATAAATAACACATACAACAATTGGGTAATAAATAAACAGAAGACAAATTTGGAGAATCTGCACAAATACCTGGCTGGTAGCTAAGGGTGCTGCTTTATTTTTGTATGCAAATTGTGAAGAAAAACACCAAACTTACCTGCTGTTGTTGCAGATGCAGCAGTTCTACTGTGCTTACTTCACTGCACATGTCACCACTTGATCTCCCATCTCTGCTGCCAGCATCTAATTGGCTGCTTAGAGTGCTCATTCCATTTTGATTCATTGAACTGTTGCTTATTGTCTCTGTTGCAGATTCCTGCATCATGACTTAATACCTAAAAGTGATTAAGAAGTATCAATTAACACACACGTTACACCTTCGCACTTCTATTATCAAGATGTCCCTCTCTGCCAATTACAAAGACAGCATCTTTAGAAGGAGGGAAAAACACACAGGCTGCTCAGTAATTTACCAAGAAACGCAATACAAATTCAGCTTTTATCCAGATACTAATCACTGAAATTATGGACCCTATAAGCTTCCTTTGTGTGGTTACACTTAGCAGCCAAAATAGCATGCCATGCAGGCAGCATGGCTAAATAGCATTTATGAATGGCTACATTTTAAGGTCTATCTATAAAATCAAGTCAAATAAAAGCCCGGCTGCACACACTCCACTATATTTCCTATTATCTAGCTTTGACAACCATGGATGACTATACAGCCTTATTTAAAATATTCACTATCTTGATTCTGTCAGAATTTTACAGCACATCTTATGCAAGGCTATTGTTTAATGATGCAAAGCTAATCATACAAAATTAAAATTTTGTACCAGTGTTACAAATCATATGGTATCAAGCAATGATAAATAGTCTTATGGGCTCTTCTTTTTTTTTGTGCCTAAATAAAATTTTGCCTCCAAGGCATTTTAAGAAAAAGCTCCTGCTGCAAACACGTCAGATATTGCCTATTTTTTTAATCAAACGGCTGATATTCATTTATTTTTCTGACATTTAAAACATTTAATACTGTCCTTCCTGGGAAGTAATTAAGCTTATGCATGAGCAGCAATCAAACTGTTCACTTGAAGATGACTTAAAACTCAATTTTAACATAGGCAAATAAATGAAAGATATAAAATTAATTTTCCAGGCATGTATTAGATATGAAAGCTAGAAATAAAATCTATCAAGAATATCACTAATGATTGTGCTAAAAACAGCATAAATTATGCATATTACCTTCTCTACAGTAATAAATGTTTTATCGTTTTCACTGCATAAATATACTGTACTTTCAGGGTAGCAATGAGATGTCCTGCCAAGATCAGTTGAAATCCTTGCAGTAAATAAAGAACCAAGTGCCCTTACAAACTCGAATTTCAAGGTATATTGTGCGTGTGTTTTATGGAAAGGTCAATACGGTGCATGCGCCCCAACTACAATTTATAACACTATAATGGTCTCAGGACACCAAGGTGGCTGTCAGCGCAGTTAGCAGCCACACAAAACTTATCACACTATACACACAATAGGCAAATTATGTTTTTCACACTGCTGCTTGCTCTAAAAGCCCCAATCAGATGTCTGTGCGGTGTGACACAATATCAAGATAATGACATTTCACTATTTACTGTCTATAGCATAATGATAATGGGGTGGAAAACCCCATACTCTTAGGAGTTAAGCAGTATACCTCTGCTGACACTACACTTGACACCACAAATAGATGTTACTTGAAAATTTCCAAAAACCATAGTAAGAATATAATGATGGTTACGGTTGCCTCTTGCTGGGGGAACCTGGCTGAATGTTTTTGTAGGGGACGTGTTAACAGAGCAGTCATGGCTACTGTAACTATAGTAAACAATCACTAACCAGATGTGTTTATGAACAAACAGAGCCTGTTAAACATATCATTAAACATTAACTAAGAAAAGGATCATGCATAGAAAATGTGGTGAATAGAATGAATTTTACAAGACAAAAGAAAAAACACACAAAAAAACAAAGCTACTACTCTTTTCCGAGATTAGGCGCTTAATAAGTATTCAAATTAGGCATAAATTTTACATGGACAATGTTTAAAATATTCAGTAAAATATGTCTGATTTCCCTCTCTGAATGTTTGAAAATTCTAATGTACTTTCCCCTTCACCAAAGGAAGAAAAGGAATATGATATCTTTTTTTTTTTTTCTATTTTATTATTTTCTTTTTGCTCATATATAGTTTTACACTTTCTAGGAAACGGCACAGACACAGATCATAAAAATCTCAGAAACTTTATCAATGGAGCTGGACGAAAACTGTAAACTTAAAATTTTCACTTTAACCTGCCAAACTCAATCAGAGACATTATGACGCTGCAGAAGAAAAATTATTTAGTAAATAATTTAAAAGAACTAGCTGTGTCTGTTAACATATATGGTAGAGAGAGACATCTATAATAGCACATACACTCTGGAAGAAAAAGCAAACAAGGCTGAGTCTAAGCAAATTAAAATGTTATGTTGACAAGGAGTTTATAGCCTGTGGTTTGTGGATCCTTGTTAAGAGCTTAGAGTATTTTTAAGAGGTACTTTCTAAAGGTTATTATAACAGTATTTTATTCTAAGCTATTGCATGAGCGGTCACCCCATAATACACGAGGCGTATCAACTGCTTAAAGTTTCATCTGCACGAAAGCTGAAAGAAACACGGAAATTGTTTTAGTGCATGACATTTCCATAGTCAATGTCTTTTTGAGGATTTTTGAAAATTTTTCCTTTCTACCTAAAAACTATAGCGAGGGCATATTAGAAATGCTGCATACAATACGAGTGTTGAATACATTGTATGCATGCCAGGACATTTGTAGAGGTTCTTTTGATCAGACAGTTATGGGTGGAGATTAAACAACCCTTCTGTCATGTTTGGGCAGAGATCCCAATATTTACCCAATGCTTTACATGAGGAAGTTTCACACATAGCAAGATAAACAGGGGACTGGGACAGTGAGCTATTATACACACTGGATTCAAGGCTCAACAGTGGCTCCACCACTGAATGAGGATCCACCAAAGGAGACATTAAACATTACTGCGAGAGAGGAGCTCATATTTCCACTATTATAGCATGGGAAGAAATAAAGCACAGAACTTAAGCTACTAAGCGACTCTGTGTTTATCAGTTTTCTAATTTTTTTTTTCTTTCTGGTACAGCATGCAATATTCCATCTACAGATGTACCCGAACAGAGGGAGGAAATAATTCAGCAAGTTTTCTTCCCTTACCAAGTGGCATTAGAGATACTTATTCTCTACATCACTTCCCTTTTGAAACATTAAACTGACACTGGAAGTGACTGCACAAGATTGCATTTTCTCTTCCTAAACAACCTGAATTGAAAGGTTACTTAGTGTAACAATATTTACTTGCAGAATTGTGTTGTTACCAAGAGTATAATGGATGGTGGCTATGCAGGTTTACGCAAGAATGAGTGAAGCATGAGGCGTTAGCCATGTGTTTGACATGTTTCAAATTGCTATAATCCAGCATTAAACACACCCAGCAATTCATGCCATTTCTTGCAGCCATAATCTTGAATAAAGCGTGCACAACCACTTATTATATAAATTAGTATACAACTCCCTGTTATAGTCACAACAGCGCTTTTGTGTTTATTTTTCATCAAGATGGTGCTTTCATATTTGTACAAATAACAGGATAGAAAGACATAGTTCAATTAGACTTGTTCACTTTATGATAGGGTAGATCTGAGCTTCAGGCCCATTTGTTTTGTTTGTTTTTTCCTAGTGAAGTATGGATTATTTGGGTGTTAAATTCCTCTGTGCCAAATATGTCATTTTTTTCCCCTTAAGTGATCACAGGCTTACATCTACTTTCTCTATACTGCTGTGTTTTCAGTGTAATGCAATCCACACAAGAGTTATATACAGTCAAAGACAAAATGGCAAGTTACCTAAACAAAAGGAAGTACTGTGAGGGCATTCCATGCATTCCTTCTATTCAGTGGAACAAGTTTTTAGGTCTTGGGAGGTGTGCAGACATTTTTAAATGTCCAGCTTCTTAAAGGGCTTTAGGAGATGCATACAGTGAAACCTAAGAAATACAGCAGGGCCACTTTTTGCAGAATGAAGCTTTTTTGGAGTATTAGAAAAACGAACAGATACAGAAAAGAAACAGGGAGGCAATACAGTGCACCAGACTTAAAACTGCACTAACCTAAAGTAAAGGGAAAAGGCCACTAGCAAAGTTACATCACTGCCAAGGCAGCAGGATGTTGGTTTGATATTATAACTTGTAAACTGAACCAAGCATATTGGATGCTACACAAAAAGCAAGCTCTTGTAGTAGAAGTCATATAAGGTGCAGCTTAACTAAGCTTAAGGCCTAAACTCACAGCTAGCTATATGTAAAACAATTAAAATGAAAATAGCAGCACAGTGCACAGAGGGATGTATCATAGAAACAAGGCTTTATATAGAGAATAACAGAAAAATAGACTCCAGAAGAATAATAGAAGGATTCCTATACATTTTAGTAAGCTGCTGTGCACAAGTATGTGTGCATATAAATATGGATATATACTATATTTATTCTATCCCTTATGTGGATGCTGTACAAAGTACACGTCTCCAACTTTTCATACATATAAAACAGATTCAACATATTTGGAAATTGATATAGATGGATTTTGCTATATGTAATATAAGTCCAGCTGAAGATGTAAATACAATAATACCAAATGTACACAGAGTACATGGTGTAAATAAGAACACGCTGTGCCCAAACTGGTAAAAACGCATTCTCTAGCAGGAGGCTATTGCTTGTGGTATATTCCAGATTGAAATAACTGTTTCAAGCACTTTACGTAGATCTGGGTAGTGCACTGCAATTAACCCTTTTCTTGCTGGGAGGGCCCAAAGTACAGTGTAGAACTAAATTTTGCAGACTAATAAAAAAAATTGAAGCATGCTAATTCATTGGCTTGAAAATTTGTCCCAAATTTAGCTCATATCTTCGCAGCTTTTTTTTTTAATCTAGCAAGATAGCATGAGATTTCCAGAATCTCCTTAACCAGCGCACTGCCACAGAAGAATTTGCAATTCTTAATAAAGGCAGTGACATTCACAGAGGTGGTGCAGGTAGACAAAACTGACTGACCTAACAACATCCATATGGAAAAGATTAATGAATTGCCCATTTAATTGCCCTATTGTGTTGTTATAGCTATATGGATGTATATACTGTATATGTCCTTAATTAGCAGATACAACAGAGGTGAATAAATATATATTTGTATAACCTATTCATTCAACTAACCTACCTTATAGGGGAAGAACAAAATGAGCGTTTTCTGAGTACAATATCTTAAACAATGCCTGGTAGCATTTCAAGTTATCTGTATCATATTTTCACGTCTCTTCCATTTTTTAAATAGCTAACACAAGAACAGTATTGGTCTATAAAATAACCTATGTGCTAAATACTTACAAGGTATACATTTTTATCCTGTATGTATTTACCTTTGCTTGTTTCGTGTCCTTTAATTTCAATATTATGAATAGTGGAAGCCCAAAACTGAACACGCTGAGTGTGTTTCCTTGGGGAATTTCAGAGCAGTGAAAAGAAAAGCTAGTTCTGTACAGTGTGTGATGACCTGTTAATCTGTCTGAAAGCAGTCTTCTTTACCAAGAGCATTTGATGTGAATATCAATTATCAGGTTTGTAAAATACACTCGCTATATGTAGAATGGGTCTGGGAACCTAGTGCACAAGGTCATATATATGCCAAAATTCCTACCACTAGTTCTATACATTAAAGATCTGTAAAAGAGATGCCCATACAATGCACATTAAAAGCCATAATTAAATAAAGCATTGAAAGCTCTTACAATACACTTCGTTAAAAGGTGATGTAGGCCTCGCAACATACACCGGAAGCTGTGATTGAAATAACTGATGCTGCCCTACTGTCATTACGTAACCCCAAGTTTACATATAGGAAATCTTGTGTAATACTTTATGAGATACACCTGTCCAATTTCCAAAGTATTTTTAATTCTTGTCTATAAGCCACATCTAGGAAAATGCTAAGTCTGTACTCTACATTAACTGGTGCTCAGAGCATCACTTGCTCGTCCCAGCCTTCATTATTCAGAGAGACACTTATCTGACTTTTTGCAAGAGTTATCCATAGAAGTGTATATGAAACTGAGCAGATCCCATACTTCCTAAAGGGCAGGTACTGAATTTTCTTGACTATTTTACTTAATCCGGGACTTGTGGCAGCTTTCTTTTAAATGTGCAAAAGCTTTACTTGTGCTACTAATACAATTCAACATAACAACCTTTATGATAATAATGCATTGGAGACTT